>NC_136502.1:60467416-60525073 GCF_053919585.1 Euprymna scolopes
GACGATCCTGGGGGTCAGATTTGGATGTTAAGTTAGAGTAGCCTATAATTAATTAACTCATCTATGGAAATAATCGGCCCATTCTAGTTTCATTTAGAAATAATAGGTCTGGTTTAGTCTCTTATAATTGGGTTTCAACATCTGGAAGGTTGGAATGTAGACCCCTGATGTTGGAGAAGGAGACATGGTAGTAGGGGTTGGAGGTTGAAGATCTAGGTTTTATTAATTTCTTCTGGAAACTTTTCATGGAGTTTTGGGATTTGTGGAATAGGTCAACAGACTTGCTTAGAGCAGGGCAGAAAAGGAAAGTAAGAAAAAAAAAATGAAGAAATATCTATATTTTTTGTAACACATGATAAGCTAAAACTGTAACAATTACTAATATGGCATCGAGAAGCCCCACCAGAAGCTCCCAGATTCTATTCACCAAATGGCAAGACAGCAGCCTCCTTAGTGGTTAATCCAAGATTTGGGTCTCTAATGTCAACCCAGATAAAACGTTTACCTCCAGCACCCTTATTAATGACATGGTTACAAGTATAGACAAAGAAATAGAAAATTTCCGCCATCTCTAGCAACTGTTCACGCAAAATACTGCCAACCTAGAATACAGCTTTTTCATCTACCTTTGTCAAAAAAATCACTTACTAAAAATGAGGACTGAGAGACAAATTAGAAGAAACGAGGGTAACAGGAGTTGCCAATAATGCACCCACAATGCATTGTTTACTCTCCATTAAGAAAAAAAAAGGTAATATTAAGTATTTTATTTAATATAAGTCCAATTGACATGTTTATAGAAAAGTTTGGTGATAGATTCCCTTCTCACTAACTGAAAATAGAGTTGCCGAATCTATCTATGCTATATTTAAAATCAACTTGCTAGATATAATGAGTACATGCATGGACGAGAAAATTTATTAAATATAACAGTCAAAAAAAGAATATAAATTAAAAACTGAATATAAATAATAACATTTGCATCCAATTAAAAAAAAACTTGATGATTTGTTTCTGTTTATTTCTCTACCCGGTTTTGGTTATTTATATGTTAATAGAAACTCTATTTTTCAATTGATTGTGAGTTTGAATATAATTTTGATAAACCCGTTTTTCCCCCTTTGGAGAAATATCTAAAAAAATTTCTTGGAGTCTTTGTCTGGTGTACCTAATATTTTCAGTTTCTCCCTGTGTTTCTTCTGAGAGGTACTGCATCATCTTTTCTGCTCTAATCATCTCGACGTTAATATGTCCCCTGACAAGAAGAATATTTTACCAACATTTGGAATTATTTTGTGAATCTTCCTACTTGGGAATTTTATCTGGATTTTACTGTCAGCTGACATTACTCTTTGGACAGTTGCCATTTTTTCTCCGGAATACCGTTTTAAGGGCTTTACTGTGAACTTTTTATAAAGTTTGGACTCTTCCTTCTTTCATTTTCTTTTCTTAATTTTTTTTTTTTTTTCTTTATAATTGTTTCCCTCTTATATGTATTTCTGCCCCCACTCCTAGATTTTTTTATCTTCTTTCTTTTCTGTCCTTTCCTTTTTTTTTTTTCATTTCATTTTGATTCCCATTATTTTTTTAGTGATTCCCATTATTTTTTTAGTGATTCCCATTATTTTTTTAGCGATTCCTATTATTTTTTTAGTGATTCCCATTATTTTTTTAGTGATTCCCATTATTTTTTTAGTGATTCCCATTATTTTTTTAGTGATTCCTATTATTTTTTTAGTGATTCCTATTATTTTCCTTACTATTATTTTCTTATATATTTCTTTTCCATTTTTTACCTCATATTCATGTAAGCTTACTTTCTTCTTTATAAATATTTTATTTTTTATTTAATATTTCATAATATATTCATTCTTCCTTTCTAATTTAAATGTTCTTGAGCCAGATTTTATTTTATATTTTGTATAATGTTGGAATTCTCTTTTGATGAAATAAAAGTGTTTTACTCTAATAAAATAAATAATAAATTAAATAAAAGATGAGGAATAAAAGTTACATATAATTTTATTATATCATCTTAACAATTTGGAAAGAAGATAAAATATCTTCTTTCCAAATTGATAAGATGATATAATAAAATTATATGATATAATAAAGTTATATGTAACTTTTATTCCTCGTCTTTTATTGAATATATTTAATTGCTCCTCTTAACTGTGTGGAGCTTTTTCTATCTTAATAGGCTTGCTTTGTTACTTGTCTTCTTTAATATGCTGATATTCTTTTTTCAATTTTTTTGCAGGTAAGCAAACTCTTTTTATGAATTAAAATTTACTGGTAAGACAAATTCATTTCCTTTTTTATTTGCTTGAATTTCAAGATGCAGCTGTGAAACAAATTGTCCAGAATGATATTTGGTACTGAAACGGTAGTAAACACTTGTAATGGAAGGAAGCAACTTACAGAAGACATTGTTGCTTGGAAGAAACAACTTATCTTGCAGACATGTATATAATGAAGTTTATTGGCTGTTTTAACTTGTAGAGTATTACATTCCAGTTTCTAGATAATTTGGGGCCATCAGGAGAGAATACACATTGTTTCAGGGCCTACCTCTCATCTGCTTTTCGTGTATCACCCCCTACTCATGTGAGGTTCCATTATCTGAATTGCATTTAAATGATCTGTTCAATACAATAAAAACTGGATGTTTTATAATTTAACATTTCCCATTTCAAGCAATGGCTTAGCATTTCATGTGCCATTTGAATGTTTAAAGGCTGCATTTCACATGCTTGTTGAGTTAAGACGTTCTTGTATTAAAAAAAAAGAAGAAAAATGAACAAATAAAATAATTACAGAAATAAATTTAATAAATGCAATAAGTAAAATAAAAAAAATATTCGCATAGAGATAACTACATTGTAGACATTTGCTACTATATCACCTTTTTATCCAAAGCCACATTGCATATGGTTTAGTTATCTTTATGACAGTGGCTCTTTTTTAGCATTTAATTCCAAGCTGGATTAAAAGTTGATATAGGTAGTCTTCAAAGAACTACCCCCCCCCTTGCTTTAATCTCAACAGCTTGAAGCATTGCAATATAACCTTCGCAGATCAGCTCTCTTTTTAGATTTTCATATTTCTTTATCTTGTATTGATGTTGTTTTTCTACCCAACTCTCATAAGGTACTGTCAATTCAATCAAGATAAGTCTTTTCATTGTTCCTGACGAGAGAACAATGTCTTACCGTTGCCCCCTTTCTCTTATAATTTTGGGGTAATTATTGTGCTAGCCAGGGAATCTGCAGTGACTATCCAATTGCCATTGATTCCAAGAATATTTTGACTGAGTACTAGTAATGAGTCAGTCATAGATTCTATCCACATTTTTTATCCCTCGGCAAAAAACTTGTGGCACATGTCAGCTGCTTTGGGCTTCATGTGATTTCTGATTGTTGTGGTCAGTTCCTCTAGTCCCCTGTTGTGTCACCACATATATCAGTCATTAGCAATGTCTACTCTGCAGCAACTAAGAATATGTTTCATAGTTTGTGGTTTTTTCCTTGCACAAAGGACAGGTTAGATCACCTTCCTTTTCCTATTTGGTGAGGTTAGTCATTGACAGAAGCACGTCATAACTTGTTCAACCTCAGCAGTGCCATTTACCAAATGTCATTCCACATAATGAATCTTAGCAAAGCTTCTTCCCAATTCGTCCATTGTTCCTACTGTGACCATTGAACTCGTTTTACTTTTGCTTTCCCCATTGTTCCTTATCTTTGGCTGAAGCTGTAGACCATCTTTGAATGCTGGTGATTTCCAGCTGAGATCTTACTGTCTGAGTGAGCCCAATGACTTCTTTGAGACCTACGTTTCCTTTTGCCTCATTTGTAGCGTCTTGGACTTTTCACTTCCTCTCTGTTTTAAGAGAAGGTTGTGCTGTCTTCAGCACTGTGTCATCGGAATTGTCCAGAATCATCTGGAACCTGATTTTTTCAGTTTTATATTCCTCTGCAATAAACTTTAGCAATAAATTTTAGTTTGGCTTGGGTGCTATACACGACTAAATTGGATAATCCTGGAGGCAAACCCAACTATTTTCTTGTATATCTACTAATTTTTGCTTCTATTGTCTCAACTGTGCTCATAATTACTTAGAAGAGGCCATAACAGAATTGGGATGAGCATATGTTGAAGACCCCATACTTTGTATTTACCTTGCAGTGGATAGCATTTGATCATCGTTGGACTCTTATCAACAGTTTTTGTCACTTTAACCTATTTAGAATCTTTCAAGATGTTATCGTACCATCTTACCAAACTTTTTATCAGTTCTTCATAGCTAAAACAAAAAGAATAGGTAACACTAGCAATTCCCACCTCGAATCATCCCATTGGTAAACCACATATGAAATCTATCAAAATACATTGCAGGCATTTTGCGTATTACTTTTGGGATGTGGTATATTTAAAGGGATAATTGAATCATTTGATGAGGCACAGATTCATATGCATTAGCCAAATCGAGGCATATGACATCCATTTAAGTTTTGTTAGTTTTTGTTATTTGAATAGTCTCCCATATCATACTCCTATGCTCCAGACAGCTTGCTATTCCAGGGACACCGTATTTTTGCATAGAAATATCGATATATTTATTTGATAGTTATTTAGTTATTCTTGAAATCATTACTGCGAAAAATATTTTTCCTTCTACATTAAGTAATGAGATTGGCGGAAATTAATTTATTGCTTCTGAGTTTTGTTTTGTGGGTATGTATATACCATCTGCTTTCGTTACTGACATGACAGTCTCTTCATATTAACCTCAAGTTTATATATTAATGCCATATTAAATATTACACACTTTAGAGCATTGTTTGTAAAGTAAGAAGAGTAATTCATTCGTGCCGGTGCAGATTTATTTCTGACTTTGTTGATTTCACGTTTTACCTCTTTCCGTGTTATTAGGTTCATGTTGAACTGATCATGAGGGATTTCTGGCCATATCAGTATATTATATTGTTCCAGTGAGATATGCCCATTGTCATCTGAGTATGTTTGTCTTAAATGAGTTTCTAAAACGTCTTCTTCCAATTTTAGTACTCTTGATTTTGGTTGGTCAAAAAGATTTCTGACATATATGAATAAACCACTTCCATCTTTGTGTTTTTTTTTTTTTCTTGACTGGTAGTTTAGTTGATTTCCCTTTCTCACCATACAATGCAATACAAATTCAGTAAATAACATCACCGCATTCTTCCACCGTTGATTATACTTCTATGTAGATTTTTTTTATGGTGTGTTACTTATTGTATCATCAAAGTGCACTATGATATAAGATTGCTGAATATGAATCATTAGATTAGATCAGCAAATCATCCCATTTTACTTTGTATCTTGATTCCTTTTTTGGGAGTTGAATTTCTGTCCACATACATATGGAAATTCTGTATGTTCTTTAATCTTAATCCATTGGTATGTCTGAGTCGTTTTCTGGTAGTCATCATCCTCCCTCTGTTTTGGTGGATTTTGAGGGCATATTTCTGAATTTATGCCTGTAGCGTATGTTATACCAGCTCTGAGTTGCTGGCCCAACTAGTTCATTAGGTCTTTGTCAATATCTCCTTGTCTTTCCAGGTGTTGCTGGTCTATTCCCAATGGGCATTCAGTCTATTGCTGAAAGTCAACAGATTAGCCATGTCTCTATAGAATTAAATATGCTACCGGAACAGTAGCAGAAACTCATCATAAAGCAAGTGTTTTGAAAGAAACTGCTTACTTTTTAGGCTTGCATATAATCACGTTTTTCATCTGTTTTCATTTATAAAGTATTGAATTTTGGCTTTCATTTAATGTCAGGGTGTCAGGAGAGAATACAGACTATTTCAGGGCCTTCCTTTTCTTAGTTAATTTACTTGTAGACTTGTAGATAATTGTGTTTATCATCTTTTTTCACTTGTGGAGTATTTCTTTTCGTCCTCCAGATAATGCCAGGTCATAAGAAGAAAATATGCACCGTTTTGGGACTTTTCTCTTAACAACTTTTTCACGTATCGGTCCTTCTCACTGATGTGAGGCCCCATGGCATTTAAATCACGAATTGTTCAATACATTCAAAACTAGACGTTTAATGATTTTTGCATCTATCATTTCTCTTAACGACTAAGTGTTTAACATCTGCATCTCACATGTTCATTGAATTAAAACGCCCTTGTATCAAGAAGAAAAATAAACAACTAAATAAGATAAGTAAAATATAAATAATTAAATAACAGAAAATAATAAGATATTTTTTATTATTAATTTAAGGATATCCTTGGTAAGCAACCACCCAGAGATGGTGTCTCCTTAAAAATACTGGTCCCCATCACCTCACTTCAGCAAGAGCACTCTGTTTATAAAAATCTCAATTAAGGAAATGAATTCCAAAGAAAATCTGTCACATTTTAGATTGTGTAGGTTAAATGAATACCCCACCAGAGACAGGTTAGTTTGGAAATGAAATTCTAACACATCTTTTCATAGTGTTCATTATCAGTTAACTGTCAATCGATGAGTTGATAAATGGTGGCGTGTTAGTAAAACACAAAAAAGCATGGTTTACATTTTGAACAAATACAACATTGTGTGTATTTGCATTCACTTAATGTAACAAAAAATATCTGGGGAAACTTTGGTGAACACCTTATCAGTAAGAGATATGATCCTAAATGGATTTCACTGAGACATCAGAAAACCAAGGACGTGACACACAGTGCCAAAGATATCCAAACAATTGGGTCAGTAGGAAAGTTGAAACATCCCAGAATCAATTTTCCAGTGGCAAGCAGTTCAGAAGAATAGTGCACTTTGACTCCCTTATTTTTATCTGTAAAATTATCTCAAAGATAATGTCTATCAAGACAATCCCCAGACAATTCCTGAATTGAAGATGACGATCACAGCAAAAATCGTGGCAGTGCCAAGAGAGAAATGTGTCAAAGTTATTGACAATTTTGCATAGTTGTATCTAGGTGGGCTTATCAAATGGCGATAAAGCAAAACATTCATACCGCTCATCCTCTTCTCTTATCTATACACCTCCACCCTCTCGCTATATACTTTTTTGCATCTATGCACTCTTTTTCCACCTCCTTCATGCACTTCTTTTGCCCTGCTCTATGCACTTCATTTCACCTGTGCACTTCTTTTATCCCCTCCCCCATATGCACTTTTTTGTCACCCCCTTGTACACTTCTTTTGCTCTCTCTCCCTTTCTATGCACTTCTTTTGTCCCTCTCTGGGTCACTTCTTTTTATCTATACATTTCTTCCCCCTCTTCTTTTTTATGCGTATTGTTCTTCTCCCTGTCTCTACACACATCCAATAACATTTATTCATCATCCTCTTCCTCCCACCTCTTTCTGTTTACCTATGCATGTCAAGGCCTCACACTTAATTCATTCTCATTTGTCGATTCATCTTTCCCGGATTCTCTTTAATCTTCCACTTAATAAAAGCCAATCATTTCTATATCTCTCCACCTCTTTCTTTGCAATGCCGCAACAACAAACTCTGGACGGATATTTTCACCTTCAAATTCTCTATCTTTTAACTTCATCCTTCTTTATTCCCATCTTCTCGTTCGTTAATCGTAAGTACATTCATTCATTGCTTTCTTTACCTGATTTTTTCCCCCAACTTTTACAAAATTCGCCATAATTTCGCTGCTATTTATCCCAAGGCTGATTCTCTTCAAGAAACGTTAACGAGTTGTATATTTAAAGTTTAGTCTCGGTCATATAAGCAATCATTTTCTCTTCGTAAGAAATAACCACTTTTTATCTATAAAGGAAACTCCATGTTTCTTGGAACGGGAGGGAGGGATTAACGATATAACATGATTTTATTGTGGCTTATGATAAGGTGGATTCACTTCTGCTTACACTAACCAGATTTGTTTAACTTGTATTCTGATAAGCCCATAAGCAATCATCTCGTTTGTATTCCCTGCTAATTTGTTAAAAAGTAACAAATTGGCACTTTTATTCATAACTGATGTAGAGTTGAACTCTGACAGCAGAAATTTCAAAAAGCTTTGCTTTAACTCTTACAGCAATAAATTTGCTCTAGCACCTCAACTTCGAATCTTCTACTCCACAGCTATGATACCCAGATAAAAAAAAAAAAGAATGTTGACAGTTTAGAAAAAATATAACAAAAATGTGTCATATTTAAATATGTCTTTTATCTTGCATGTCCACGTTTTGTTAAATCGGTCCGGTATTCTTTCAGATTTTTTTAAAGTATTGTTAATACATTGTTGAACATTGTTTTTCTTTTCCTATTTTGGAAGTGAGAATTAAATAGTCACATATGTACTTAAATACGTGTATGCATGTGTGTGTGTAAAAGAATATACTATAGCAGTACGCCTCATGTGAAGGGTCCGCATAGTCGTCATATTTTTATATAGTTATTGTAATAGTTATTGCCAGCGTTAAAAAAAGTCAGGTGATGAAAATAAATTGAAAGTTTCTAAGAACTTATATATTTGTTTTTAAATATATATATATACACATATATATACACATATATATACACACACATATATATATATATATACATACACACATATATATATACATATATATATATATACACACACATATATACATATACATATATATATATACACACATATATACATATATATATATATATATATATACACATATAAAATGGATCTAAATTGCACCTCCAGAAATGTAGTATATGCACTAAGATGCACAACATGCAACAAATCCTACATAGGCGCCACTAAAAATTTCAGCAATAGAGTGGCCTTACATAAGAGCAATATCAAAATTGCAGATAACAGACACCTCTATGTTTCAAAACACGTACACACATGCAGTGGAAACAGCTTCAAAATAATGCCAATCTTCCAAACAGACAATTATTTTTATTTACTTACACAGGAAAAAAACCTCATCACCAGATTCACTCCTGAACTGAACAGAACCTAATACCATCACACAAAAACATGAAATGCAAGGTACACTCGCATGCACACCCATACACATACACATATACACACCCACACATAAATCAGAACGGACACATTAAAACACACACATGTGCGCGCATACAACCACACACAGACATAACACCCCTATCTCTAATACAACACACTGAACAAAACCAACCCTACTTAACCTCGAAACCAACAACACTAGGAAACACCTAGAACCATAGTATAATATCTGTTCCAACACTTCACTCTCTCCTCAGTCAGTGGAGAAGAACCCCAGCATGACTGAAATGACTATCATCCCTTCTATCATCCCCCTCCCATACCTATACCCCCTCCAATGACCCCCCCTCTGGGGAACAAAATCTTCCCCACACTAGGAACCGATCCTGGGTCTGGCCATACCCACATGGGGAGACAAATAAATAAAAACATTAAAAAATCCCCTATTTTAAATACACCCCTCTTTCTAAACAAA
This sequence comes from Euprymna scolopes, assembly GCF_053919585.1. Lineage (NCBI taxonomy): Eukaryota > Metazoa > Mollusca > Cephalopoda > Sepiida > Sepiolidae > Euprymna > Euprymna scolopes. The sequence goes on from NC_136502.1 coordinate 60,476,875, forward strand.
CATAATATAAGGAATACCCGAAAAGACTAAAACGAAAAATCACAATACTAAAATCCAAGAATCCAAAAAATAAATATCAAAATAGAATGAAAGCACCCCTACCCTTATTTCAGAAGAGCCAGTCCCCCCCTCCCCACACATACACATTAGTAACGACCGACCTCGGACCACAGCCGCCTTCCTAAGGAAGCAAATAACCCCAAAATACTATAAAACAATATACACATTCCCAAACCAATAAAAGCAAACACAACACACAACACACACACGCGTGCGCGCACACACACACACACACACACACACACACACACACACACACACACACACACACACACACACACCCTACCCCACCCTAAAGGAAAAGAAAAAACATTAGCAGAAAGAGATAGCGACTATAGCCAGGGCAACGTCTCCCTGGACAACCCCAATAAAAGAGCAATAAAAATTGAGCATACCAATGAATAATAAACACTTACAAGCCTTCACCCCTTGGAAAAACTTCAAATGAACTATGAAAATCGCCATTTTTACATCTCCAACACATTTGAAAATAATTTCTGATGAGGACGCATCACAGACCGTCTGAAACGTGTAAAAACAATTTCAATGACTTAAAAACATTATTACAATGATCCAAACATAATTCTCAATAAAAAACCAAGACACGGAATAATAAAATAATGTTAAAAAATACACATTGTTGGTGACTACTCCCTTATTTAAATATATACACGTATATATATATATATATATATATATATATATATAAAATAGCTTTTTATTTCTTATAGATAAAAAAGAATAATTTTTACAAGGGATATTTTATGTTATACCGGTTAAGGGAGATAGTAAAATTTCAGCAAATCATCTCTTCTTAAAAAAAAAAACAGATTTATTATAATTTGAAGATATAGCTTAGTGGTAGAGCATTATAATTTGAAGATATAGCTTAGTGGTAGAGCATTATAATTTGAAGATATAGCTTAGTTGTAGAGCATTATAATTTGAAGATATAGCTTAGTGGTAGAGCATTATAATTTGAAGATATAGCTTAGTGGTAGAGCATTATAATTTGAAGATATAGCTTAGTTGTAGAGCATTATAATTTGAAGATATAGCTTAGTTGTAGAGCATTATAATTTGAAGATATAGCTTAGTTGTAGAGCATTATAATTTGAAGATATAGCTTAGTTGTAGAGCATTACAATTTGAAGATATAGCTTAGTGGTAGAGCATTACAATTTAAAGATATAGCTTAGTGGTAGAGCATTCAACCACAGATCGAATAATCTCCTGTTCAAGTCCGGGTGTACATCACAATTTTATTTTAATTTTTTCTTATTAATGAGTTCAATTTATGATAAAAGAAGGGGTACCATTTAAAATCGCTGCAAATCATTTCTTCGTTTGCACATTTTAAAATTAAACATTAATCAGAAGTGACTTTTCCAGGACATTCATCATCAAGACCAAATATCAGTTGACGTGCTATTGTAAACAAACACAAACAGAATTTGATGAACGATATTCTTCTTATTATTTTTTAATTTTTGTTTATGAATTACTCCACTGGGCGAATTATTCCTTATAATATATGATAATCAATAGAGGATTGATTCTATAATAATACATATGCAATCTACATCAATTACGTGATGTTGCTGAGCTAATCAAAAACCTTGATTCGAGTAAAGCAACTGGCCCTGAAGGCATTCCAATTATAATGCTCAAAAAGCTTCAACCAAAACTAGTGCTCATACTTACAAAGTTATGTAAGCGTTGTCTTAAGGAGAAATGCTTCCCAACACCTTGAATATCAATATGCCCTGTATTTAAGAACTCAGGTGATCGCTTATCTCCCTCTCAGTACAGACCAATAAGTCTCCTGTGCATCATGAGTAAGCTGCTGGAATTTGTGTTAAATAGAAAAGTAGTCAACCATCTCAGCAAAAACAATCTTCTTAGTGACATGCAATATGGTTTCCGTTCTGCTAAATCTACAGCAGACGTGCTTACGGTTATGTCATAGGATTATCGAATCTCTCAATGGAGGCTTCCTCTCTAGGGCAAGTGCTCTTGACATATCAAAGCTCTTTGATAGGGTATGGCATAAAGGTCTACTTTACAAGATCTCCAGCTATGGTATAGCTGAAAATGTCTCAATTATTAAATCATTTCTCTCTGATAGATTCATGAGAGTAGTGGCTGATGGGCAGAAATTAGAAGCTCTCAGTATTAATGCTATTGTCCTCAGGGGTCCATCCTGGGCCAAACTCTCTTCCTGATCTACATTAATGATCTTTCAAATCACATCCTTACCTCATTCGTAGACATTTATACTGATTACACTACAATCTATGGTAGTACATCAAAGATCATAAACGACCAAGTTCTCTCTGATTCTCTATCCTCTGATTTTGAGCATGTGATACAATGAGGAAAGAGGTGGCTGGTTACTTTTAATGCATCTAAAACCAAGCTTCTATCTCTACACCATCTACGCTCTGATGCCAATCTGGCATCGGTTGAAATGAATAACTCTCATCTTGGGGAGGCTTCATGTTCTGACAAGCTTCTGGGCTTGATCTCCTGATCTGAAATGGAAACACGTATATCTAATCCATTGCCAAGGTCGCTGGAAAAATGGGGGATCCTTCTACCACTCCAGTAGATATCTTGCTCTTGATGCAATTCTCTACCTATATAAACGCCAATTATGGCCAACGATGGAGTACTGTTGCCACATGTGGGCAGGAGCTGCCAGAAGCAACTTATCTTGCTTTGACAGAGTTCAAAATAGACTTTATAGCTTAGTGGGGGATGCCCTTTTCTCTCCCCTGCAACCTCTTTCGCACAGAAGAGACGTTGTGCGCCTGTCTCTGGTTTATCGTTACTTTCATGGCAGGTGCCCATCTGAACTTCAATCTATGGTCCCCCTTGCCAAACTTTCATGAAAAACACTCGTCTAGCCAAAACCACTATCAATAATTTCCCACACTCTTTATCTGTGTCTAAACCTAAATGAAGATTCCATGAACAAAGCTTCTTTCTTAGAACTGCACGCCTGTGAAACTCTCTTCTGATTGCCTGCTTTCCAGCTTACTACAATCTGATTGTCAAGTCCAACATAAACAAGTTATTGATGAACCGTCCTACTAAGTAATCCAATTTACTAAATTCACATTACTTATGTTTACTACGCTATAATCACATTGACTAATGTATACCCATTAACCCTTATCCTCGAGTGGCCTCTGAGCCTTGATAAGTGGTGATTCCTGTGTAAAAAAAAAAAAAAAAAAGAAAGAAAAATGTCATGTTTAAGCGTATTGTACAACTAAGCAATGCCGGGGTGCCAGCTAGTCTATTTTATAAAAGAGAAATGTGTATTTATTTGTGTGTGTGTGTGTGTGTGTGTGTATATATATATATATATATGTATATATATGTATATACAATTGTAACTAACAATGAAATACACTTTTTGTTGCTATCAACCCATTTCTCGAAGTCTTAGTTTTTGTTAAAACAGTATATTTATTTATTTATTTATTTATTAAGAGGTATGTTTAGTAAAAAAAAAAAAAAAAAAAAAAAAAAAACACGGAAAAAAGTGCTCGGTACATTGGTTGAACTAAATGTTTTTATTATTTCAACCTCGGACATATTTACTTAAATCATTACAAGATTGTTTCTATAGATGGGATAAACAAATTATCCAGCCCATATCATCAGACAATTTAAGCCAAAATAAATAAGAAAAAGATTTTTGATTACATATGGATATTAAAAATCAAGAGTTGGAGTAATGGATTGAGAGGGGAGAGGGGGAGGAGAGAAAGAAAGAAAGGAGGAAAAGGATGGGGTAAAGAAAAAGTATATTTAAATAAATTAAATTTAAATTAGAATTTAAAAAGAGAGAGGGCAAGAAAAGATATATATATATATATATATATATATATATATATATATATATATATATATATATATATATATACATATATATACTTGCAGGAAAGAGGGAGCTTTGCCTGGGCTTAAAATACGTTTAAATATAATATTTTAATTTGTCCAGATTCCATATATATTATTAGTCATGATTTCAAAAGTAAAAAAAAAAAAAAAAAAAAAAAAAAGACATGTAGGTGCCAACAGCTAGAATCAAAACCGAAACTGTAGCATTTAAAGCTGGTAACGTTACCACTGTACCAACGTAACATGCATATAAACCGATTAAAAATAAACTAAGATGAATGTACAAAATGTTTTTTTAATTTTGACCTTTTAACTGGCTAAAGACCCATAAAAGAATGGCCCTTAAAAATTCAATCATTTGAGGCCCCTAGTGCTGCTCTGCAACTTTTAGGTTCAGAAGAGATGGAGTTTGAAAATATATAGACAGACAGACCGGGTTACTTTGTTGTATGGCTGATTAGAATTATTAAAATGAAAGTATTTTCTTTGTTGTTTTAAACAAAACTTTATCTCAAAACTGAGGAATATTTTAGGATGTATTTTGTGTGATTAAAATATATAGAACAAAAGTCTTGGAAAACGAATGTTAATTAACTCAGTTTTAAAGCACACACGTTTTTCTTATTGTAAAAGAAATGAATTAAACTAAGTAGATGTATTTTCTAATATTTAAGAAATTTTATACAGCTATTTTTTTTTTTTTTTTTTTTTTTTTTTTCATTTTAGTTGAAAAAATGTTTTTAACTCATGAAAGAGTTGCTACTTTAGTTATTGGAAAAAGAGGAATCTTAAGACAGATTTTGATTGCTGGCCAAGTGTAATTAACAAGTCAAGACTAGTTTTACCAATGACAAACATAGTCAATCAGATAAAAACATTGATTTTTGTTTTTTTTAATTCAGGGGAGTTGAGATAATTCCGAAACAAAATGTGAAGTAAAAGTGATTGGGGTTAAGAGGTTATGGTTGGAAAGCATCAACAACAAAAAAAGATATTCTAAAGATTTGTCCATTTAATCTGTATATTTTGTGATGAAACTAAAGCGTAGCAGACCAGGGAAAAATAAGTAAAAAAAAAAAACCAAAAAAAACTGAACAGTAATAAACCTATGAAAATGCTCTTTTTAAAATTGTAGCATGACAGACTAACCAAAATGTTAATTTAAAAACTGAAGCCTAACTGGGGGTAATGAGGATCCAATACTTGCTATCTCCAATCTCAAATTTTTTTTTTTCTTTTAGTTAATACATTTTTTTGTTTTGGTCAAGTCTTCAGTTCAATATCTGCCTAAGTCTCTCACAATCCTCCATTTATAGTTTCAATTATTTTCTTTCATTTAGAGATTTCCTCTAGTCACATATTTTAATTATTTCTCTTAAGTGAATTCTGATTCTGACAGGCGATTTCTTTTTTGTCCTTGCAGTATGTTCTTTGCATTACAAAAGTTTATCTGGAACTCTACCAGATCAGATTGTCTGAAGATATCGGTTTCCTGCCTTAAATGCACCAAACATTCATGTTATTTTTTCTTTTTCTCTTTGCAAAACTCAGTCATGTTCTGCAAAAATAAAAACAATTTTTTCTATAAAACAACTAAACATCATATTTGAAAATATATAAAACTTGAACCATAAAAAGTTTTGTCAAAAAAGGTTGATATGCCATAAAACAAAACAATCAAACTAAACACCAATCAATACGCATGTAAAGATACAAATTAAAGCAAAAAAAGCTTTTTTTTCAAAATTACTGGATTCAACATTAATTAACAACAACAACAAAAAAAAAGGGTTGATATGCAGTAAAACAACCAAACCAAACAAAAGTCTACTGCACTAGAAAATAATTATTCTAGGGGAGATTATTACACCAGAGACTATTTTCAGTAACCTAAAAAGCTCAAAATGTAATGGGGGATATTGCATATTTAAACCCAGAAGTAAGAGTTCTTGCCAATATATTTTCATCTTTTTTTTTTTTCATATCTTGATGACTTAATATATATCTTTTAATTTAAAAGTTTAACCCGAATTTCATGTTCCTACGTTTGATAGTTTGAGTAGGTAGTACACACACAGAACTTGTATGAAATAACTGGAATGTATCATTCAAAATCAAACCTGACAAAATTTTCGATTCTTGCGATGGGTGATATATTCTTTTAGACTGTCCTTCAACAGTGTGGGATTATCTGTTTGTTTTCATCTTTACTTGTTAATCCTAAAGCCTCAGATTACAGGTGTCATTAACTATGCCACGGCTCAAAGTTAAGTGAAAAGGATAAGCATTTGTGTTTCTCATCAGTGTTTGTTTTTTATATATTCACCATGAAAACTTTTGTAGCTTAAAAATCCACCAGAGCAAAATGAAATGTACAGGTATAATTGTGAGTAATATGCAGCTATGAGAAAATAGAAAATGGAGAGCCAGGTGCAGATATGAAATGCCTTCAATAAGGTTCTAGACTTTTTTTGTATGATCACTTTTATCACATGAAACTCTAGTCCCCTTTGAAGTAATTTCCTCCAACTGCAATGCATTTGTTTGTACCATTCCAACAACTTCTGGAAGGCCCCATAGAAGTCCTCTTGTGTGAGCATGTCAATGACTCTCGTCACAGCCTCTTTCATCTTCTCAATTGTCTCATAATGACAGCCTCTAAGGTTTTCCTTGAGCTTAGGGAATAACCAAAAGTTACAGGGAGCAAGGTCTTGAGTATAGGGAGAGTGAGGAACTGTCTTGATTCCCATCTTGATCAAGTAGTCTGTGACAAACATGGAATTGTGGACTGGGGCATTATCTTGAAATGCCACTGACCCAATTTGAAGAGTACTGGCCTATTCCGGCAGAATTTCTTCTTGAACCCCCTTTAAATTAAAATCTCAACATAGTATTCCTTGTTGATGTTCTGTCCAGTGGGAACCCAGTGCATGTAGATCATGCGTGTGCTGTCAAAAAAAGGGATCATCATTTCTGGATGGATTTGTTCTGTTTTGCCTTCTTGGGTCTGGGAGAGCCAGCATACTTCTACTGGGAACTGTTTGGGGTCTCTGGATGAAAGCAGTAGATCCAGCTTTCATTGCAGGTCACCAGAGCATCAAGAACTGTGGGATTTGAATTGATCATCTCGACCATCTCCCTGCTGTCATGACAACGTCTTTCTGATCTTTTCTGAGCACTCTTGATAAAACTTTACACAAATCTTCTGCATCTTCAGTTCCTTGCAAATAATTGTATATACACTGGCATCAAACTGTGCACTTATTGTCTTTATAGACACATGACGGTCATAATATTCATGATATTCTTTATTTGACCAATCAACTCTGGTGTTCCTTACTCCTCCCACACCTCTCATCATCCCTCATAGACTCCCTGCCTTCCTTGAATCTTCTATGCCACTCAAAAACTGATGCTCAATTCATGCAAGATGGTCCAAAAGCAGTCTGAAGCATTCTGTATATTTCTATGGCATTTTGTTTTTCTAAAGTGTCCTCATGTCCAGATTGCATTTTTTAAATTCACCAATTGTGACAATCAGGCTTTAGTAAGGTGTGTTCTGATTCCTGCTGAAGCTGTTCATTTGAACCTTAAATCATAAAAATCATCTCATAAGATGCCTGTTCAAAAAAAGTCTGGAAACTTATTTAAGGCACCTTGCACGTGAAAAAGAGAAATGGAAAGCCAGTGCAAGTATGCAGAAAAGGGCAATGGAGAGCCAGGTGCAGGAATGTGGAAAAGGGAAATCTAGTTGTAAGGTACAGATGTAAAACCTGGTGAAATGGAAGAGATACAGAAATAGGAATGAGCGTATAGATCATAGTGAGCCAATTTAGTCACAATAATTTTTAAAATCCCAATTTTTAATAGGTCATTTAATTACATAGTATGTTGCTTTCGAGATGTGTTATGAAGGAGACTGTTTCCAATCAAAGCAGGACTGGATTACTGGTGGAACTCATATCGTATAGAAGATTTTTTTTTTTTAAAAGATGATAAAGTCAGGATATCACTGAGCATTCACCACTTTAAGATATATTTATCAATCATATAAATCTCCTGTGTGAAAGTTTAGAAAGTTGGACCTGAATAACATTTAGGCTGATATATTAAACTTTGATTCTAACTAACCAATTTTCATTTAATGTTGTTGTATCACTATAACATACTTTGCTACAGTTTATTGTTCAAATTTTGTAATCCTGTCAGTAATTAGGATTAAAAAAAATCAAATTCAGCAAGGATGGGGGTGGGGATAACTCATATTTTGAATTATAGAATATAAAACTTTTCTCCCTTACAACTAAATTATTTTCTTTTTTTTAAATGTGCAAAAAAAAAAACTAAAGATGAAAAACTAAATGATTTTATTACATCTCAAGTAACACCAGGTACAGCTAGTTAATATGTATTGAGGTCTCATTTAGTCTCAAGAGACAATGGATACCTCCTGTAAGAGTGTCTAAGGAAGTTTAGAATGAAGCAAGGATTGTGCAATCACCAAACTGTACATTTCTTAACATCTAACCCATCACGTTGAGCCCACTACAGCATGACACACATATTAGCAATACTATCTGCCAGGTTGTCTGAGGAGTGATGTTAACTCTGTGTATTTAACCCCACATTTTTATCCTGTTTGAACCTTATATTTTAATTTCTAGAATAAAGTAATATGTTGTTTTTGCTGTTTCGATGTCCAATCCATACGCAGACCCAATATCATTGTAAAATACCATGCACAGAAATAATGTCATCATTCATTTACAGTTCCGTGCCTTACACATATTTACTTGCTATGCGCAGACACAAAGACAGCCAGAAAACGATAGATCCTGATTCTCCTAGGTCTTCACTAGAGCTTTGTTAGCTAATAAGCTCTAACACTACCACGTTGTGATCCATGCTTTTGGGATGATAAAGGACGATTTCATAGAGAGGAGGGGCTGTTTTAAAACAAATGTAACTTTTGGCAACTTTCATCATTAATGCTGCCATCCATTAAATCCAGTAAATATGACCAGCACTTTCGCTTCTTGGTTTCAAGAAGTGAAATCTTTGTGGTTGGTTTGATGAGAATGACTGCTAGATTAACAAGCTTCTTGAAGAGAAAAACAAGCTGTACCAACGATAGCTCAAAAAAAAGACCACAGAGTATAAAAGATACAAAATTGTCATGTCAATAAAGTATATGAAAATGAAGAATCAGTGGTGGCTGGATGTTTATTGAAACTAACGTCAAAGATTTACGATAGAAACAATGAAAAACTGTGTACTGCCTCATTAGGCTTTTAGATCTCACTCTTCATCCATGGTAGCACTTAAATCCAAAGATGGGACCAAGAATATTATGAAACAGTGGATTAAGCATTTCATAAATCGCTTCGACAATCTATCAGTGATTGATGAAGTTATCTTCAACAATCTTCCACAGAAGGCTATAAAACACGTGATGATTGACCGCTCCATCATCCCATTGTCTCTGAGATTTATGATGCAATTATATAAATATTATTATTTTGTGTATCCACATAAAATTTTCTAAGGAAATATATTCTATGTATCGGTTTTAATTATTTACTACAACAGTGTTGAATATGTGAGTGGAGCTAGGTAGTAAGTTATGAAAAAAATATATATATATATATATATATATATATATATATATATATATATATATATATATATATATGGCAATTAAGCCATTGGATAATGAAAACGTTGACCCAGGAGCAGGAATAATGCATCTGATTGGTTAGCTAAAGTTAACATCACAGAAATCTAAAAACACTCGGTAACATGAATTTCATGCATTTTAACCTGACGAGTCTTTATGGGGGAAAAACACAAAAAATTATATGTAACTTGATTGCCATATATATTTTCATAACATATATATAACACTATGTGGATATATAAAAAACAATTACTCACAAAAACGTGTACTTAACATGACTGACAATCTGTAGGAATGAAATGCAGGCACCTCTGTGTAGTTTGATTGACATAAATATATTTTCATACTTTACTAATATATATATATATATATATATATATACATACATATGCGTGTAGAAATATTTGGTCCAGATATTGATTCATAAGTGCTTTTGTCGAAATATTGCTGTAGAATTTAATGTAAAATCTTTAAAAAAAATCATTAATTGAAATTTGAATGTAAAATATTAAATATTAATTGAAAATAATATTTTTATGGAGGTCAATATGTGTCATGTTGTATATTTGCAAAAGAAATAATTAAATCCTGCCATTTACCAACAGAAGTGGGTTATTATTAATTGTTAACAGCCATTATTGACCATTAGATGATCTTTTCAGCTGACCATCCTGGGGGGGGGGTAGTTCAGAATGCGTCACTATGGAGACTGTATATTGCTTCACCGTCATCCTCCAGTGTTGAGCTCTGACATTTGCAACCTGCACTGACAGAAAACTGTATGCATAGAAAAGAAATTCAGGTCAGTGGCCATGTAATAATGATATTCACATTAAATAATTAGCTTTTGCTATTAATAAACCGAATTTCAACATTTAAAAAAAAAAAATGCCCAACAATGATTCTGATTCATTAAAACTTCATTTTCTTTCTTCTATGTGAGTAGCAGCAGTAGTAAGAATGCAATAGCAGTGATAAGAAATACTTAAGATCACATCACTATGAAACAACATTTTTTTTTAAATAGGCCTTTTTTATTATTAAACATTATTTTATTATTAAATATATATATATATAATGTATGGATCTGCCTCTCCCCAGCTATGGATTGGGTGGATTGTTACCAATTTGAACTATAGTAAGCTTGGTTGTTTTAGGAACCAGGGCCATTTCTTGCTGGCTTGGGAGCCGAAGAATGAGTTTCACATTTGTGGGACACGTTATTATAGGACTGCTTCGCTGCAAACTACAACATGGTCATCTTCAAATTTAGTGTCAACAAATAAACAGTCCTAAGAAATAAAATTTTGTCTCTTTCATTCATTATTTTTATCCTCTCATAATATTTATCATACAACTAATAATCCACCCATTTTATTATCCTCGAGTGGCTTTTGGCCTTGAAAGCAAGTTACTACATTAATAAAAAAAAAAATTTAAACGTGGAATGTTGTAGTATGAACCAAGAAGCAATATATTGATTTTGGTATGGATCTGGTCCATAGATTTTTTAAAAGAATTCTTTTTATGTTTAGTCTTGGATTTTTTTATAACAATGGGTTGTAGATGAAGTGATCTCCCTTACATCAAAAGGCGATTTAAGACTTGGTGTTTGTGACAATGTTCTTGAATAAAACTTAGTGTGATATCACATTGGAAGTATAGTAGGTTATTTCTAACAAAATTTATATTAGCAGTAGTCATTTATTATTATTGTACTAACCGAATTAGTTCACCTTTGTGTCCTTAGGGGTTATTACCAGTATATTTTTATCACACAAAATGTTAAAATATTCCTTGCTTTTGGAATTATGTTTAAAAAATCTATTTTGTTTTAATTGGCTGTGATTTTCAATTTACTCAACAATAACAAATATCATCACAAGTATTAATACTATTAGTCCATTATTGGAGGTGAGATATAGCGAGTAGAAAAAGATTATGTTTAAATTATCTTTTTATAATTTTTAATTTGACTGGCGTTACAAACTCACTGTTTCCTAATTCAAGCAATCTAACCAGAGTTCAATGGCTAACCCAACATGTCGCATTTTTTCTTAACTCAATATCAAAGTTTCTTAGCACATTAAAAAGTGTTGCAAATTTTGAGATGTAACAACATTGATAAGGCGTTCTAAAAAGCTGTTGAGTGTAATTTGAAAATAAACAATAACAAAGACGTTATGTGGTTATTATATTTTAAATAATAACATCTCTTTTTCAAGTGATACTCTTTTTTATCGTTTCTTTTTTTTTTTTGTCCATATCTACTGTTACTAGGTAGCTATCTAGATATCAATTTTATGTTTTTAAGAAAATTGAAGTTTTTCTCCGTTTTTTCTCCATTGTTAAAACAGTTCTTTGAACCAGATTTGGCTAAGCATGGAAATATTGTAGAAATTAGCACTATTATACTTTTAGAAAGCCATATCAGTGTGTAATTTGAAAATACTAATAACACAAATGTTAAGTGGTTGTAATTAGGGCTAGGACTAAGGGTGTACCAGTAATCGGCCTAAACAGCCGATTAATTACGTTTCTATTTCCTATTAAATTTAAATCATTTCATCTCTGCCAAGTGACTCATCAGATAGTTTTAACACATTAACATAGTAACTGCTAATGTAACTTAACATTTAATTAAGTATCTGGCCACTATTATGGCTTTTTGTCTTTATTAACTAAAATTACAAAACACAATTTCTAATTCTTAAATGAATATAATTAAACAATTAGATAAGAAAAAGAATTACAAACCAACTACAAAGTACAAATTGTAATTTTTTAAGTGAATAACTATAAGTTGAAGTTTTGCACCTGCTGCTGCTCTACTTCATCTTCTGCTCTAGCTGCTTGCCTCCCCTGCTCTCATAGTCTCCTCAGTATTTTAAGTTGAATACTTATAAGTTGTAATGTAGAAACATTAAACTTTCTCTATTCTCATGACGCAGCCAGTTCCTCATAGGTTCATACACATTACTACCTGTACTAAAGAGCCTCTCACCCTCTAAGATGAAGATGGTGCACATAAATATTTTGAAGTCAGTTTACTCAGCAGTGGTAAAGTCTCCTGTGTCTACTTCCACCACTGAAATGGATCATCACCTCTTTCGAATAATGGTAAAGCTATATAACGATCAAGTTCTTTTGTGCACTTAACACTAAGGGATTCTTATTTCTTTTGCGTTTAGATTGTGATTCTGTTATTTCTGTTGTAGATGCAGTCTCCAGGTTTAACTCAACTTTTACCTGCTCTAAGTTTTGATTCGTTACTGCAGGCTTATTCAAAGCTAATTCCTCAAACAGGCTTGAAATACATACAGTTTTACTTTCACTTTGATCTTCTTGATCCTCAACAGAGCTTGAAGAAGTGTATTCTGCCGATTCTGCTTCATTATTATAAGGAGAAATGTAGAATCCAATTCTTAGTGTTTTCCACGTCATTTTCTTTTAAATATAAATGTGAATTTTGGATCTAGAAAAGTAGACACAAGTTTTTATCATTTAGATAGGATGAAAATCTTGTTTTCGTTGATTCAATGACTTTTTCAACAGTCCAAAATATCAGAATTAAATTAGACAGCTTTTGAAAGAAATAACCTCAAAGTTAAAATTGTAGGTATTATCATCGATATGGTTGAAGTTCTGTAATTTGTTTCTTTGGTTATTTTTCAAATGGATTCAGTAACTGGACAATTTTTTCGAACAAGTCCCTAATGGTAAGTCGTTAACGTAAGAATTTTATAGCATCGCAAATTCTTGTATGAAAAAAAAATCAACAAATCTCTTTAAAAATTCTGGTTTCACATATATACCATGAAAAAGTCTTATTAATGTTTACCAGATCAAAAAATATTCTGTTATTCTGAAGCCAAGTTCGTTTGCTTATTATTATGACTGGTAAACATTAATCAAAAGGGACTTTTTCTGGACATTCAACGTAAAACAAAACGGTTCACACAAACTGGAAATAAATCATTTGTAAACAATCACAGCATTAACTTGAACAAAGTCAATACAAAAATAAAATAAAGATGTTAAAACAATAAAAAACAACCGTTCTTATGCAGAGAAGTTTTAGAAACCCATTTCTTAATATGTGGAGGAGAGGGTGTTTTTCTAACTGTACTTTCACCTAACAATTTAATAAACAATACAAAACAAGTGATTTGTGCCATAAGTATTGAAGAAGGACAACTGAAGCTTTTTTCTCTATATGTGTTTGACTGGGGAATGGGTTGAGGGAACCATCTCAAATGGACGAATGTGATCAAGCAAAGAATTCAACATAAAATTATTACATTTTCTTGAGGATACTATTTAAGAAGTACATGGTGTAAAGAGCTGACATTTGGATATAGCATTCTACAATATGTATTGATTAGGCATGCAATATTTCAGATATTTTAATAATTTTTGTGATATGCGAGTTTGAAATTAGTATATGTTTGACATTTAATACTCTATTTCCACCACCAAAATTGAACATATCAGCATTTTTATCGATTTATAATGAAGTAAGTTGCAGCTGGAATTGTTTGAAAAAAAATAGGCATAATAATCATTATGTATAGAATTATATTGAATGTTCATATTTACTGTCATTTAATTCAGTATTATTCGATGATACTTTAAAAATTGTCCATTAGTGCAATTTTGCTATTATAAATGGTGCAATGTTCACTTTTCAGTACTCAAAAATGAAGGCCGAAATTGAATTAGAAATAATTGTACTTCAATTTCCTACTATTAGGAGTAATGACATTTTTACTGGTTACTTTTTTGTCAGTTGGTTTCAAAGTTGTCATGCTGTAATTTACACATGTTCGTGCTTCTTCGCCATCAGCAGCATAATGTATCCTGCTGATTCTGCTTTATTAGCATCAGTGGAAAGTAGATGTAGAATTCAATTCTAAATAAGTTTTCTATGCCAATTTTTTAGAATTAATATTTGAATCATGGGCCTAGGAAAGGAGACACAAGTTTTTATCATTTTAGATAGGATTAAAATTTTGTTTCCATTGATAGCCTGAAATGTTCAACAATGGTAAAAAGGATTCCACTCAAGTCAGAAATACTAGAATTAGATTGGACAGCTTTTGACAAAAATAACCTCACAGCTAAATTTGTATGCATTATCATTGATATGGTTGGTGTTCTATGACTTGCTTCTTTGGTGATTTCTTCAAATGAATTCAGGAACTAGATATTTTTTTTTTTTTTTTTTTTTCAAACAAGTCCCCATTAGTAAGTAGTGATCTTATCAGCACACATTACAGGAGATTTTCGTTGTTCTTGATTTATTTTCAGCATGTAATATGCTGAATTCCACTTTGAGGTTTTTCAAATTAAGCTGATCCTATATTTCAGTTAAATTGCTAATAGAAAGCGATTAAAGTGAGAAACTGTATTTCTGTTAAATAATGTAATGGTTGTCTTTGCATTCTGAGTTACAATGTATGATATTCTAAATCACATTCTCTGACATTGGCAACTATATTTGTTCCTGAATCCCGCAAGAAAATTTTATTGAAGATTTTATACTCATCCAGAACATTGTACAATTCTTCACTTGCATGTGCATCAGGAAATGGAACAACTCTAAGCACAGCTCTGCACTGTTCAAAGTAATTTGAAAACAAATAACCTGTCAAACTCAGAAAGGGAACATTATCTGTGATAACTGTCCAAATGTCTATAGTTCATGAAATGCTGCTAATTTCAGCAAGAGACAGTTGAATTTATATTTTACTTTTGTAAATATATCGAAAATTATTTTACAGTGAAGTACTTTTTTGATGGAATACTTTAATTTGAACAAAGTTTTGCAATAAGCTTATTAAATTCAATGTCAGATGTTACAGAATATTGTTGAATATCAACAGCAATCATTTCTCTTATCAGATAATTGATATTCTGTGACCTGTGATCATTAGTATTACAAACTTTCTTTTTGGCCAATATTGGTGCTATAATAGCTTGGTGTTTTTGCTGGAGGCTCGTAGTTGCTGCCACTTGTTCATGGAATGTTTGTCCCTGGATATTCATTGTGCTTCCTTTTCTTATCTGCAGCTTTTGCTTCTTTTGAACGAACCTTTCTTGGTTTAACATTAGTTGTAAAATTTTTTGATGATTTGTCACCCTTTGATGTGATGGTTTGACATAACTTGCAAGCAGCTATATTCTTAGTCTTGGGATTGCCATCAAAATACTTGCAGCAGAAACTGGTTGCCATAATGGTTTAAGGTTGTTGATATTTAGTTAATTTTTTTACATATTTAAGTTACTTATGTCTGATATCTGTTTAGTAATTTATCTCAATAAAATATACATCATCTAACCCAGAAAAATAAAAATGTGTAATGGTAGCAAGGGTCCAAAAATAAGGAACAAGAGTATGACTGATGCAGAAGGCTTTATTTTCAGTTTGCACATCATCGCAATTTACTGTACAATTCTTCAACATGAAAACTGCAAAATAAATAATTTTCTTTGAGAGTGATTTAAAGTAAAAAATGTTACTTCGATAGGAAGAGAAAGGAGGGACATTTTCCATATGTTTACATCTTTTTACCTCAAATTGAGTGAAGTTGTAAAAGTCTACATATTAACAGCACGTCATGTCTTTTATTTGATAATATGGTGTAGACGATGCATGTCTCGATAAATTTTCACCGGTAAGCAAAAGAGTGAGTGGTTTTCTTTTACAATATAATTAATATTAGTATCATTGATGGCAACCAAATTTGCTGATAAATCGCATTAGAAAATCATATTAATCGTCCGATTAATCGGTAATTGGACGATTATCAAAGTCCGATGAACATTGAAACCCAAGTATAAACCATGAATCTATATGTTATTATACCATGAATAGAATATTATAAATAAATTCATTATTTATCAAGTCAATCCAATGCTTTCATTCTGCTATTACATGCCAGAAAACTCAAGCTGTAAATAATCGGTAATCGGCCAAATATGATAATTGGTACTTCCCTAGCTAGGATAACAGAATATCTTATCATTGTTTTGACTCTCGAGTATATATCCAACACCGTTAATCAACCGAGAACCACATCACTCTTTATAAGAACATAAGATATCAATGAATATATACCTGAGAGTCAAAACAATGAAAAGAATATTCCGTTGTCCTACCCTTAGTTATATTATTTTTAACAATATTTTGAGATAACATTTCTTTTTCAAGTGAATTTTTTAACACTTTTCAGCTAAAATATATTCCACCTCATTAAAATAGAGATTTTAAAGTTTTTTATTAAAAGATTAAGCGGTAAAGTACAAGATTCTTAAAAAATAAGTTCTACAGACGAAAAAGGTTCTGTTTCTCAAGTAAATATGCCATGTAAAATGAAGCCTGACTATTGGGACAGTATTGGAACACTTAAATTTACCTGCAATATTTTTTCTAGAAATATTTTTTTTAATGTTTTTTTTTTAAAGATTTATTTATATAAAATATTGTGCCGTTTGTTTTGTTTTTTTTTCCCTGATACTATTTCAATATTTGAGTCCATTTAACAGGATACTTACATGTGAGACAGAATCTTCCTCTAAAATACAAAAGGAAAAATTTAGTAATCAAACGAAATTATTTTATTTTAAAATTCTCGATTTTTAGGGAGTGGGAGCAGTGGGTCTTTGCATATGTTTATGTTCCTATGCTGATGAACATTAAAATTATAATCGTTGCATCTCTTTTCCTGTTTGACAAGCACTAACCAATCATTATTCAATAGGCTCTTTGTGCGGCCATTAATTTTAGCACAAGATATGTCAAGGGTTATTCACATGTTATGAAATGGATAAAAATAAATCCCTTATAAAAACTTTTATTGTAGTGTTATTGCTCACAAGGAGAGGGGAGGGGGCATATAATCATATTCAAACTATCTCTCTTTCTCATAGTATTCTTAGTACTAGTACTTATACTTGAGTCTTGGGGTCATACAATCATAATTATGGCATGTAACTGGTGGTGTGGGGTGACCTTCCTTGTACAACCAAAAATGCCATTTAGTTTTCATCATCAAACGTTTTCTCTGTAAAGTCTATCCTGTTTAAGAATTTTTAGATGAGGTTTGACAATGTAGATTATTAATAATCTCCGAAATTCTTCATCTTTTAAAACTCTGAAGTCTGAAACCCGAAAACTTTTACAGAATTTTTAAGTGTGGACTGTGATGTAATGGATAATGACTTTGAGTAAAAACTATCAGTTTTAAGTGACAGTCTTCTTGGCGTTTACGATTCAGCTTTTACTACAGGTGATAATAACTGAGAATAATATGAAAGATAATCAAACACTTCTGCCTGATCATGGCTGATTGAATAAGAACAATCTATCCCCATTAAAAAAAATGTTTTCTGCTGCTTTTTTTTATTGTTTTTTTACTTTTTCTGCATCCTTTCAATATTCCTTCTTAGACAAGATCTGAGAAATGGGATGGTGGATAGTAGTGGTGGGACGATTAATCTGAATTGTTCAGAATCGGAATTGCATCATTAAAAAATACCTTAGATTTATGATTCTTTCATTATGATTCTTTTATATTTTTAAGTTGAACTGTTTGCTTGAAGTGAGATAAATGCTGTAAAAAATTTATGATAAAAACGTCATAGAACTTTTCAAAACATATTTAATATGATATACAAGAATTTTATTAACTACTTTAAAGGTAATCTTTATTTATCTTAATGAGTTTTCTTATTCCGTCACATACATAGGTGCTGTCTGTCTGTTTCGAAACTTCAAGGCCCATGATTAGTTATGTTTGCACTGTTTTGAAACTCTAGGGGCCACGAGGTAACATTGTTTTCATGTGTGAGCGAAGTTTATTTATGTATAAAACAGCCTAACTACATCAAGTCTATGAAAAAGTTGATGAATGCTTAACCTTTAGAGAAAAAAGATTTTTCAGTGCTCTCATTGCGAGTAAATCATGCTAAAAATCAGTGTTTTTTCCAACTGGTGACTAAAAAAAAGGGGGGGGGCTTATCGTTTGGCAATTTATTTTTTATTTTATTTTTTTTTTACTGACACTCTTCCATTAGTAAATGAATGAAAAATCTCATTAGTAAATGAAAAATGTCTTAGCAACCTTTATATTTTTTAAAATAAAACAAGCAAAGTCAACAGGAAATATTTCTAAAACTAAAGTGAAACTGATCACATGTTATCTGTTTGCAAAACTTTGCCAGTCAGTCGGCTTTTTTAAAGTATCCAAAAACAAAAACGTTAAAACTACATATTATGCTGACTGACGGTTCTGCTTAAGGTCTTTCGAAAACTACAAAAGTAAACAATCATTTTGGTATCTGTTAAATAAATGTGGTAAGTGAATTTAATTTTTTTTTTCTTTTAGAAATTTACATTTCATTAAAATATTCTGCAAATGAAGCAATTAAACATTTCTTTTGGAACTTCCTTGCAGAACAAAAACACAAAAAATGTGAAAAATTTATTAAAAAAGGAAAAAAGTGTAACTTCTTTTTTTTTCTTTTTTTTTTTTAAAATCTTTTGAACCCTAACTTTGCAAACTAACTAGTCACTCAGAGCCGTTCAACTAAAGGACTGTAGAGGCTTGGTTGACATTCACCGATGCCTGGTATCACAGTCGTGATGTGAGCATGGGTAAATGTTTCCCAACCCCTAACAAAAAAAAGTTGTCAGAAACAGCATTAAGGTGGAGACGATTTCGAAAGTTCAATAAATGACTTTTATTTAACAGAAATAAACAATTACCAAAAATTTACTTTTTTATATAAAAATAAAGAGGTAAATTAAAACATTAAATAAGAATAAACATTAAAGGACGATAAGTATATAATTATATAATAAAAATAAGTATAGAAATGAACCAATTTAGATTTAAAAAATAACATTATTGTTAAAAATATTTTTAAAAAATCAAATAAATAGGAATAATTTGAGACGATTGAATATAAAAGGCTAAAAATTTAATCAAAGATTTAGTTATTTTAAAATTTCATTTAGAAATAAGAATATTCTAGAAAGTGGAATAAAAATCAGTTAGCGATTGAAGCTGCAAAAAAAATGTTAAATTTTAAAGAGTTATCGAAGATAAAGAGAAAATAAAACAAAAAAATGAATATCAAAAGATAAACAAAACATGTTATTCCCTTGAAATTTGATATCGTATTTTTGTTGAATTAATCATAACTTAATTTTTCTTTATATTTTTTAATATATAAAATAACTCCTGAAATTGATTGTTATTAATTTCATGGTGCATGTTTAATTCATGATTAAAATATTTGTTTTGACTTTTATCTTCAATGAAAGAAATTTTACGAAAAAATTAAATCGTTTTCGAAATTCCCTTAATTGTATTTCCACTTTTTCACTGTACCAAATTTTTTCGCTACACAAAAACTTTCGATTACATAATGGTATATTTCAAAACAACAATTCCACAGGAATTGGAATCATACTTGGTGTCGGAATCGTTAATCAACATTTTCCTGGAATTGGAATCGGAAAAAATTTAGGAATCGTCCCAACACTAGTGGATAGATAGATAGATAAACAGATAAATTGATCGATACACAGATAATGAAATAAACACATAGACAGATCACAATAATTTACTGCTTCTGCCCGACCACTCTCTAACAGGAAGATTCAATGTGTTAACTGTTGAAATGAATAAATAGGAATAAAGTTGTTTTTTTTTTTTTTTTTTTTTTTTTTTTTTTTTGCATGTTTTGCATAAAGAAAAATTATAATTTGTGACTATAAAATTCTGATTTTCATAAATGTTTGATAGTATTTAAGAATTAGGTCTGGAATTCGCTTTAATCTGTTTTTTTTTGTTTTTTAAGACTGATTTTAGAATTCACAGTGAGAGATCAGTTTCACACATGAATTTTACATAAAATGATCCCTCATTATCTAGCTGTTGTGTTTTAGGGCAGTAAACTATTTTTATATTATGGGAGATAAATTCTTGCATTTTATTTATTTATTTATTTTTTTTTTTTGAGGAGTCTATTTAAAAAAAAAAATTTTTTTAGGCGATTGCATGCAGTTTTACGATGTTTTTTTTTTGTTTGGATGTTAAACTAAACTCTAAGGGTTAGTAATAAAGTTAATGTCACTTGAACTTAGAATTAGTTATAAAATTAAGACTTTTTTTTAAGCATTGGGCTTGCCATTCAGACTTAGGGATTGTGATAGTACAAGAAGGGAGGTTGTATCACTGGAAACTAGGGTTATTAGGAGGGTAAGTAATGTTAGTTTTGGACTAACTTTTCATCATGACTCCTCCTCCACTTAAAAAGAAAAAAAAAATGCATAAAATTATTGTGATAGGTTGATTTATTAGCCACTCACATATCTAGTTATTAGACTGGGATAGTGATAGAGAAAAAAGTTGGGAAAATTATTAGAAAAATTATATATATCTATATATTAATATAATAGTGTGTTATTTTCTTATATCCGGGTCGTTTAATAGTTATGTACTTTCATTTCTTGTCATAATTTTACAAAGAATTCTTCATAAGTTTTGATTTCGGTTTCAATTATAGCTGATAGCACTTAAGTCATCTATTTATTTTATAAATAATTTTACTAAGATTTCTTCATAAGTTTTGGTTTCGGTTTCATATAGCTGAAGGAACTCAAGTTACATATATATATATATATATATATATATATATATATATATATATATATATATATATATATAATCATAAGTTTTTTATTTCGGTTTCAATTCAAGCTACTGCACCCAAGTCATATGGATATATTTTTTTTATTTTTGAAATCGCAACTTTATAATATATAAAAATCGATAGAACAATAACTTTATATATACAAAATCTGCAAGAATTAAAATATCATATTTAAGCATACTTTACGACCGGGCTTTGCCGGGCGTTTATGCTAGCTTAGATAAATGCTTTTGCAGTTTTAACAAAAAAGCTACAATAATATCAGAGCGTCTCCATTTACACTGAACATCTACAGAATGCCAACATCAATATATTACATATGAATGAGTTCTCTGTGGAATTTCCACAGGACCCGCTAGTCTATATATTAATATGATAGCGTGTGTGTTATTTTGTGTCTCACACCTACATCTTTTTTCCTTCCAAGTGATTGTCGTTTAATTGTTATGACCTTTCATTTCTTGTAATAAATAATTTTACCAAGAATTGTTCATAAATTTTGGTTTTGGTTTCGATTATAGCCGAAGGAACTCAAGTTATATATACATATATTTTTTTTCTTCATAAGTTTTGGTTTGGAGTTCAATTCAAGCTGATGCAGCCAAGTCACATGGATATATTTTTTATTTTTAAAATCACAACTTTATAATAATATAAGGATCGATAAAAAAATTGACTCTATAATAATATATACGAAATCTGCATAAATTCATATTTAAGCGTATTTTATCATTATTTAATCATATTTAATCATATTTTACAACCGGTCTACGCCAATCATGCCTGCTAGCTTAGATAAATACTTTTGCAGTTTTAACAAAAGAGCTACAATAATGTCAGGGCATCTCCATTTACATTGAATATCCACTAAATGCCAATATCAATCAATATATTACATATGAAAGAGTCTGCTATGGAATTTCCACAGGTCTTGCTAGTAGATTATTTATTTCAACTATAAAATCTTGATATTCATAAATGTTGGGGGGGGGGTATTAGACTAGCTGGTATTTTCAAAAGCTGAAAAATGTTAGCTTGTTTGGTTGATAAAAACCTGATTTTATGAATAAATATTTGTAATTTTGGGATTTCTTGGTCATTGACCTGTCAACTGCGTACATTTTGTCCTTCCGCTTAATTCTTAGGAAAGAAACTATTATTTTGGTTAATTTAAGACGTAACTAAATTTCCTCTCTAATTATAATTTTCTGTTTGTCTATTGTTTATATAAAATAACAATGTGTCTAACAATAAAAGCTACTATACAAAAAGAAAAGAAAGGAAAAATCTCAAAATATTTGTGCCAAGTGTTTTTTTTTTCTGTTATTTTCCGGTGTTCAATGAATTTCCATGTAACTGCACCTTTTCTTTTTTTTTACATAAACATTTCGTTGTGCTTATGCAATTGAAATATCCTCTCTCGCTCTCTCATGTCAAGGATATATTTAACACAGCTGAATAATTTGGGATTTTACTCTTAAAAAAAAAAGAAAAAAGAAATCAAAACAAACTCAACTAGGAAACTATATTATTTGGCTGTGAAATTAATCTTCCTACCAGGTGAGTACGATCTCTGCTTAAAATGTATTTTCACTGAATATGTATTTTCCAAATCAAAAATGAAGAATTTATTTAAAAGAATATCTCTTAAAAGAATAAGATTCAGTCCAAAAAACGTATTCAGAATAAATAAATAAATAAATAAAAAATTAAAATCCTGATTTTTCATAAATGTTTTCATAAAAATTTTCGAGGACAATTAGTAAACCAACATTTTATTTTTATTAATCAATGTGTTTAATTTTAAATTATAAAATAAAACACATAGACAGTTAAAAGGCTTGCAAATCACACAAAATCCGGGTTTTGACGGTAGTAATCGCATAATAGTTTTAAAAAAAATTTTTATTGAGCATATAAAGAAAGAACTTTAGTCGGTTTACTTTAAAAGGATTATTGAACTGATCTAAGATGTTGGAGAAAAATTATTATTTGGACCATGTTCGAAATCTATAATGAATATAAAAATGTTCATTTTCTACAAAATATTAGGAGTAATCAGAAAATATTGGGACTGATGTTTAGCTTACTTTATTAGAAATAATTAAGTAAAATGATAATTTTCTCCAAAGTCAAATTAATAATGGGTAAAAGTTTTTTCTCTAAAATATTATGTGCGGTTTAGAGTTTGGTTGCTTTGTTATGACTTGGCTCTTTTTAAGCCATATAATGCCAAATTTAGTTATTTTTGTAAAAGTTTCCATGCTTCAATTTAATATTATCAAACGTTTATGGATTTGTTTTGTATGTGTTACTAACAGGACCCGTTAACTGGCGTTGCCCAGTGGTAGCATTCCCCTCCCCCCACGTAAAATTTAAAGTAAGACTGTTGTTGTTGTTGCCCAACCCCCTACCTCCTCATGTTAAGAACGATTTTCGGAATAGACATCCTCAACCTACCTATGTTTAGAACGGTTTTCAGAATAGACACCCCATTTTGTGAGTGGGGGTGGAGTTGTCACAAAATTTGCCTGAAATGTAACTTTGATAATCGCTGTCAGGATTCCCACACACAAATAATATGACAACAAAATTTGATGGTTACAGTGTCGTTTGGCTTGTGCATACTAATTTTGCAGGTAGGGTATGGTGCAGGGTATGGTTCAGGGTAAGGTGTTTTTGTTGGCAAGATTGGAGTTTAGGTGGCAAAATATTCTCGAACCCTCTATCACTTAAAAGGAACTAAATTCTGTAGTCACCTGTACGTTACCATGTAAACATGTAAAGAGTTTTAAATAAGATTAATTAAAAAGAAACAATATAAACAAAACGTTTTCTTTAAATAATAAACAATTATTATTTATTTTAAACAGTATATACAGAATTTTGTTTATATTACAAACAATATAGATAGAACATTTTATAATTTGAAACAATGTAAACCTTTTTAAATTTTAAGTGTTAGACAACAAAAACAGAAACAGAATTTTTAATAATTTTGAAAGAAATATTGTTCGCAGACATTTTTCAATATATACATTTTTCAATATATATATTTTTCAATATATATATATATATATATATATATATATATATATATATATATACCTAAAAGAAAATACAATTGGGGGAAATTAGTCAACTATTTTGGTTTGTGACCTACTTGCATTCAAAAATAAAAACAAAACATGTAATAATAGTTGCAAGCCAAAGAAAAAAAAACTAAAATAAAAATTAAGCAACCCCCTAAAAAACTGTAAATAGCAGCGAGTATCCGTGCAAATTAACAAAAAAAAAATTAGCCGTAGTAGGCAGGCTTGAACGTGTAGCACTAAGAGGAAAAGAAGGTGGGGGAAAAAACGGAAACGTTTTAATCAACTATGACGAATTTACGACTTTACAATTCTTGAAATAACACCTGTAAAGATTCGCCATTTAGTTGTACAAATATTCTCGAACTATGCAATCACTGTAAGGGACTTTTCAGTTGACACCGGTATCCCGTTTAATGTAAACAGAAGTTTATCTACTGTAAAATGAAACCAACATTTTATTTTTATTGTTCAATGTTTTTAAATCTAAATTATAAAACAAAATACATTTAATCATTGTAAAACTTCATCCTGCATTATTTATTTTTGAGAACAATTAGTAAACCAACATTTTATTTTTATTAATCAATGTGTTTAATTTTAAATTATTAAATAAAACACATAGACAGTTAAAAGGCTTGCAAATCACACAAAATCTGGGTCTTGACTGTAGTAATCGCATAATAGTTTAAAAAAATTTTTTTTATTGAGCATATAAAGAAAGAACTTTAGTCTGTTCACTTTAAAAAAAAGAAAGGTTTACCTAGAGGTTTGAAAACGAAGAAGAAATCAAATGTTTTAAACAATTTAAAGGTTTCCAAATCACAAAAAAGCCGGATCTTGACTTTAATAATCACATAATCGGTTGTTTTAAATTTGTTGATAACAAATTATAAAAATTGTCTAAAGAAAGAATGTTAGTCAATCGTAAGTTAAAAAAAAAGAAAGATTTATCTAGCTTTTAGAAAAGGAAGAAGAAATAATGGCTATCAGCAGGTGACGATGTGTCAGAAAACAGTATGTATGGTGTATGTAAACATAAAAGATGTAGCATGCTAGCATAGCTGTATAAGAAAAGCTAACATGTACGGTATATTTAATGTAAAAATATAAGCAGTCTTGGCTTATGAACATGTTTTGATGTGTTAATATGTTTGTAATTGGGGTATTTTATTTAAAACAATTACCTCTTGTGTAGAGGGAAGCCATGTTTGTAAATCTCTGGAGCGTTCATTTTTGTAGGAGGATTTACATTCTGGAATGAACGAATAGTCAGTTCTTAGCCAATGAGATTTGGTGGAATGTGAGAAGGGAGAAATAATTATTTTTTGGAATCAGGAAAAGGAAAGATTATGTTATGTATATAAGTATATGAGCCAGATAATAAGGGTGCAACCCCATATCTGACCAAAATATAGAATACCCCCCCCCAGTTTTGATTGGGAGCAGTAGGAGTACATTTTGTTTAGAGGGGAAAATAGCAACTACTTCCACTATAGATGGTTGCAACTGTGATGATGTTGTTCCTAGGATGTAATGTAGGATTTTAATATAATGAATAAATATGTGTAAGATGGCGTTCAAAAGTTACATAATATAGTGGCTAATAGTCTAGACATGATAAATTTGTATGTGGCATCCATTGGAGCAAACCTAGTGTACTTTGGTCCAGAGGAGAATTTCTGCAATCAAGTTATTATATATGGAGATAAAGTGTATAAGCAGCCAATTCTATTTTAACCCTTTAATGGGATCCTGATGGATAAGAGTGGGTCAAGGAGTAATGACAACTAAGGACTGACTCCAGCCCTCCACAAAGCTCCCAAATCACCAAGTGTAGTTTAAAGTCACATTGAGGACTGGGCTGAAGTGGCCAATTTTGGAACAGTTGATGAGATTATGAAATAGGGTAAGCAGCAGAAGAAACAGAAGACAAATGCTTATATGAGGACAATTTCCTTGCCTAAGTTTATTGTCTTGTGGTGTTTGTGTTTGGAACTCTATGATATCAAAAATGTTTGAATTGAAGCTAAATCGTCCTCAACAGAAATCAACCGTGTTAATTTTCTTCGCAATATTCTGTTATCAAAAAAAAAAGAAAAAAAAGAAGTGAAGACTTGAGCTGAATTGTTTGACCTAAATGACATTTGTCATTTGTTACTAGTGTCCCATGTTATTGGCAAATGTCAAATTCAGTTATTTTTGTAAACATTTCCGCGTTTCAATTTCATAATATTTTCAAAGTTTTAATGGATTAATTAATAACGACTTTGCTCCAATTTATCCAAAAATTATTTAGTCTGACCTAAACAACTTGTAATATAAAACATTTTTAAATAATCACCTAAAAATAAAAATCAGTAAGGGTGAAAACTCGTATTTAAAATCGAAGAATATAATAGGAGTTGACTACCTTACAACTAAAATCTAATTTTTTTCACTGTGTACATTTAAAAATGTGCAAACAAAAACAAATAAAAATTAAAATGACTTTATTGCATTTTTGACATTATTGGGCATGTAAAAGGATTTAAAAATTTTAAAATATGAAACAAATATTTTTTTTTTTTTCGAAAGAACGAGCGTATTACCATGAGAGAAAGGCAGTACAAATTAAATTTTAATTTTTTTGCATTGTCCAGAAATGTTGTTACCTTGGTGATACCATTGGAGCACAGAGAGGAACTAATACTAGTGTGATTCATAGAATTAGGAATGGATAGAGTAAGTTAGGGAAACTTCTGCCATTACTATAGAGTGTTGCTGCTGTTGACGAAGGAAATGGTCTATCGGGCATGTGTATGCAGTATGATGCGTCGAAGTGAATGCTGACCTGTG
This sequence comes from Euprymna scolopes, assembly GCF_053919585.1. Taxonomy (NCBI): domain Eukaryota; kingdom Metazoa; phylum Mollusca; class Cephalopoda; order Sepiida; family Sepiolidae; genus Euprymna; species Euprymna scolopes. The sequence continues at coordinate 60,504,181 of NC_136502.1, forward strand.
AGGTTTTTCATAGACAGAAATAATATGAGAATGGTACTATGAATGTGTAATGTGAGTTTTAAAAACAGGCTTAGATCTGTTGACCTCTGAGGAAGATTAAGTCTGGACAGTATAGGGAGATATTTTCAGAATAGGAGATTCCATTAGTTTGGTTATGGCGAAAGAATGGAAAGAAAGTTTTTAGGTTAGTAGAACAGTTGAGGTAGAAGGTTCAGTTCACTAGGGGAAGGCCAAGGAAAACATGGGAGGATGTGTTTGGATGAATTTAAGAAGGGATAAAAGTAACCTGGTCAGGTAAAAGGTTAGTTTTAAAATCTATTTGTAAAATCTGTTGAAAAATACCAGCATGTTAGACAAGCAAATCTAATGAAAGTGAATATAATGATAGAAGCGACCTATGACCGATTTAGTTTCTTCAGAATAGAAATGATGGTTGTAAAAAATATCCATGTTGAAGCTATTTTTGCAGATATCTTTCTATTAAGAATTCTTTCTACAATGATATCGGGTACTTATGAGAAGGGCGATTAAGTCCAGATTGCCAACATTCCTAAGTGAAGATGTTTCTGTCAGACAACCTGGATTTGAACTTTGCACACTCAGGTTGTCAGTCCATATCGTTAACCATGGTTTCTGTCAGTCCATATCGTTAACCACGTTAACCATGGTTTCCGCTCTGCAAGATCTACAGCAGATGTGCTAACGGTTATATCACACAGGATTAGTGAATCTCTTTACAAAGGTTTCCTTTCCAGGGCAATTGCTCTTGACATATCGAAGGCCTTCGATAAGGTATAGCATAAGGGCCTACTTCACAAGATATCCAGCTACGGTATTACTGGAAATGTTTTCTCAATCATTAAATCATTTTTCTCTGATAGGTTCATAAGAGTAGTGGTTGATGGGCAAAAATCAGAGGCCCACAGTATTAATGCTGGAGTCCCCCAGGGGTCCATCCTGGGCCCAACTCTTTTCCTGATCTACATCAATGATCTCCCAAAACACATACTTAAGTCATTCGTTGACATCTATGCTGATGACACGACCATCTATGGCAACATATCAAAGGCCGTAAATGACAAAGTTCTCTCTAATTCTCTCTCCTCTGATCTTGAGCGCATGGTACAATGGGAGAAGAGGTGGCTGGTCACTTTTAATGCATCCAAAACCAAGCTTCTAGCTTTACATCATCAACGCTCTGATCCCCATCTGGCATCAATTGAAATGAATGGCTCTCGTCTTGGGGAGGCTCCATGTTTTGACAAGCTTCTGGGTTTGACCTTTACTCCAGATCTAAAATGGAACACGTACATCAAATCTGTTGCCAGGGACGCTGGGTAAATGGTGGGATCCTTCTATCGCTCCAGAAGATATTTCACTACTAATGCAATTCTCTATCTGTATAAAAGCCAAGTATGTCCAAGGATGGAGTACTGCTGTCACATCTGGACAGGAACTGCTAAAAACAGCCTATCCTGCCTTAACAGAGTACAAAATAGACTTTGTGGTTTAGTGGAGGATGCCCTTTTCTCTTCCCTGCAACCTCTCTCCCACAGAAGAGACGTTGCGAGCCTGTCTTTGTTTTATCGTTATTTCCATGGCAGGTGCTCGTCTGAACTCCAATCCGTCGTCCCCCCTCGCCAATCTTTCACGAGAAACACCCGTCTGGCTGAAACTACTGTCAATCAATAATTTTCCCCACTTTTTATCTGTGCCTAAATCCAAACGTAGATTCCATGAGCAAAGCTTCTTTCTTAGAACTGCACGCCAGTGGAACTCTCTGCCGTTTGCCTGTTTCCCACCTGACTACAACTTGGACGTCTTCAAGTCCAACATAAACAAACTCCTGACAAACCGCCCCCTTTAGTAAGACACACTATCAAAACCCCCCAATACTAATGATTACTACAATGCTATCTCATTGATTACTGTACACGCAATAACCCTTATTCCTGAGTGGCCTTCGGGCCTTGATAAGTGGTGACCCCCATGTAAAAAATACCAAAAAAACACTGAGTTACCATCATCTCCCTGCTAAAATTGCACTCAGTTTGTACCAGACTCGGTATTTAAGTAGATAATATTTAAACCTGCCGACATGTTTGATGACTATTTCTATATTTTTCTCATTACAATATGAAACAATGGCCAAGTTCTTCTTTTGTATCTCTTTTGTTTTTATCAATTTTATATAATTACATTAAAACAATTATTTAAAACAAAGGATTATGATGTCAATAAATAAATGTGACCAATTAAAATATTTTAATTTACAGGGTTATTCAAAAATCAAGAGACTTTATTCAAAAATATAAATACTTTATTCAAAAATCAAGAGACTTTATTCAAAAATATAAAGACTTTATTCAAAAATCAAGAGACTTTATTCAAAAATCAAGAGACTTTATTCAAAAATCAAAAGACTTTATTCAAAAATATAAATACTTTATTCAAAAATCAAGAGACTTTATTCAAAAATATAAAGACTTTATTCAAAAATCAAGAGACTTTATTCAAAAATATAAATACTTTATTCAAAAATCAAGAGACTTTATTCAAAAATCAAAAGACTTTATTCAAAAATCAAAAGACTTTATTCAAAAATCAAAAGACTTTATTCAAAAATATAAAGACTTTTTCAGATATAAAAAAAAAATTATTTTGAAATTTTACCCTTAATTGTAGAATCAAATCAAGGTCTGGAGAACAATATGAACTCGGATGGTTCTGCTAACAAGAAACCCAGAGTAATGATGAATGAATCTCTTTTTGAGTTAATAAAAAGGCTTGTTGGGCAAAATGTACCTGCAACGGAAATTATGCAGATGACAGGACAGAGCAAGTCTACTGTGTATAAAGCAGTTTCAAAGATAAGAGAAAATCCAGATTCCTCTTATTCTGAGAATTATGGAAAATCAGGGCGACCTACAACACAGCATCCTGACTTGGTAAACAAGGTTAAAAATATTATTAATGAAGACCAGTCGTTAACTCAAAAAGGGATTCAAACAAAGTTTGAAGAAAAATTTGGATTTACCCCGAATCAAACCTCCGTTTGCAGACTTTTGAAGGAAGTGGGGCTAACAAGAAAAAGGCTGAAGAGGAAGGCAGCTGTCGTTAACACGAATAATCACCGTGAAAAAATGAGAGAATATGCCAGGGCTTTTGTGGGATATCGAAACCGAGAAGTTTTGTTTCTGGATGAAACAGGCTTTAATTTGCACACATCCAAAAATTATGGATATTCGCAAATTGGTGTAAGCCCAGTTACTTATGTGCCCCCTTCTAAAGGACAAAACCTATCAGCCTGCTGTATTATTTCACAGTTCAGCTTATCCTATTACAAACTGATTGATGGATCGTTTAATGGGGAGAGGTTTCTTGAGTTTCTCGTTGGGGCTGTTAATGAGGGTGTTTTAAGGAGAAATGTAGTCTTAGTAATGGATAACGCCCCAATCCACAAGACAATTGTTGTTAAAGAGTTTTTAGAATCTCACCAGATTGAAGTTGTATATCTTCCCCCCCTACAGCCCCGACCTTAACCCTATAGAAAAATTTTTTAGTATGGTTAAGTCTAGATACTCGGCCATAAGACCTCGTGCTGTTACTAGGGAAGAATTAAAAATTAATGTTGGTAATGTTTTGGAAAACTTAAATGGGGAGGATGTGCAAATTTTTGAAAATCTCATAAGAAATATGTGGGACCTAATCTACCAAGTAATAACAGGTGTTGAATAAATGAAATTATAAAGTCTCTTGATTTTTGAATAAAGTCTCTTGGTTTTTGAATAAAGTCTCTTGGTTTTTGAATAAAGTCTTTATATTTTTGAATAAAGTCTCTTGGTTTTTGAATAAAGTCTCTTGGTTTTTGAATAAAGTCTTTATATTTTTGAATAAAGTCTTTATATTTTTGAATAAAGTCTTTATATTTTTGAATAAAGTCTCTTGGTTTTTGAATAAAGTCTCTTGATTTTTGAATAAACCTGTATATAAAAACTTTTATGTACAGAACTAGAAGATTCTCCATTCCTAAGACAAGTACCATGTTTTTCTCACCCTACAAAGATTTAAATAAGATAATTTGTTTTAAATCCTCATTCAAATTTGGATCAAAATCCATGATTTTCATTCTAGAAAATGTATAAAAGTTTGAGGATTCTTAAGAAGAAATTGAAATTTGGGGAGTATTTATTAATTGGTGTCTAATAACTACGGATCAAATTTAATGCAAATCTAAAATATTTGAGTTTTTAAAATGGAAAGTTGCGCCTATATTATGCTTGCTAAAAGCCCTTTAAAGTATTAAAAAAAAAAAAAAAACCTGGGGAATATTTATTGGCAACTAATAGCCATTATTAAAATTAAAAAAAAAAAAAATGAAATTTTTCATAAACGGTTTCCATTGCATATTTAGATAACTCTAATTCTTGTGGAATTTTAAAATAAGTATTCATATTTTTTGAATTTCACTTTCTTTGAAGTGCTTTATTTTTAAACAAAAAAAAATTGTGTGTTCAAAATGAACATTTAGTAAACTTTCCAAATGTTTCCTCCCACTTTTCTTTTCACTTCTGAACCTATAATAAAACAATGAAAAAAAAAAAAATGGCATTTGTTAATTTGTGTCCACAGCGCAGACTGATATACTTTTTAACGGGATTAACCATTTCATCAAACTGAAGCAGCCGCGCCATTAAAAATGTTGCAACACGATTTCATGTAAAACAAACATTTTTTTTAAAGTGGACAAAAGCTAACTGTGATTGACAATTTTTTTTACTCTTTTTCTCAGCTGAGGTGTTATTTATCATGTTGCATATTTTGAAACAATACCTCTTACACACGGATCATTTCCGACTAGCTTTAAAAATAATCACCCACAATTATGATACATAAGCAAGATTCGGATCAAGTAAAGATTAGATATCCTGTAGCAGAAGGCAAAGATTGGCGAACATTTCAAGTGACACCGGTTGTTTGACCTTTACATTGCCGTTGGTTGTTTGTAAACACGTCAAATAGCAGACATGGTCGAATGTTTACGAGCAAGATTTTTTAAAATATATTTACAAAACTTTTGAAAATTTAAAAGAAAAATTATATATTTACAAAACATTTTCTTTAATATTAAATATTTACAAAACTTTTAAGGATTAAAAAAAAATCTTTTTTCTATTTACGCAAAACTTTTTAATGTAAGTAATAAAACGAACATATTTAAACAAAATATATTTAAATAAATGTCTTTCTCAGTGCGTTCTTATATTTACAGAACTTTTGAATACAACTAATAATAATAATATAAATGAATGGTAAATTTTTACGACCTGCCCCAGCGTTTTATAAACACTCCAACCAACCTCCCTATGTTAAGAACAGCTTTCGGAATAAACACCCTCCAACATCAAAAGCCGTTCTTAAAATGGGGTGGTTGGGGGTGTTTATACTACGCTGGGGCAGGTCGTAAAATAATACGAAATAAATAAATAAAGCAACGTTATAACTGAGAATTTCGGATGATGTCAAATAAAAAATACATAATTTAAAAAAAAAATTTGAAATAAAATTATTATAATCAAACTTTTTAATGGCAAAAACAAATATAAAATAACTTACTTGTTCGGATTTTTGCGATCAAGATAAATTTTTATGTACAGTGTTTTTTTTTTTTTGTTTTTTAATCTTTCTTTGAGTTTTTAATAAAATGTAATATTTATTTAAAGTGAGATGTATATAGGTGGTCAGTGAAGGAGAAATCCTTCGAGACCGAGGCAATTTATATGCATAATAAAATCACAAGTATAAGCAAAACAATCGAGATTTTAAAAAATATATTTTATTCACATATCTTTTATAACTTTTATTTTTATAAAGATGAAGTGTAGTATCAAAGGATACAAATCTTTTTATAATTTTCATTTTTATTTTAAAAAAAAAACAAAAAAAACTTGCTATTTGTTTACTTCTCCATAAAGACAAATTAAGTACAAGTAAGTTTAGCGTCCGAAATTTTCAGTTTCTGATGTTTTGTTGTTGGAAATTGTACACGGGAAGGCGAGCTTTATTGGTTGAGGCGCTGAATGCCATGTCTTCTTTTCAGGCTTTTGATTGGACCTCTAGGAAACTTCCTGCGTGCGCAGTTTTTAAAACTTACAGACATTTTCGCTCTCTTGGAAAAAAAACCCTGCTAGGGACAAGATGCTAAATTAAGTATCTCCCTAAGAGGGGCTGCCTCAAGGTCAACCATGCTTAGAGCTCCATTTCCCTTTTTTGTTTTTCCTTTAACCAAGAATTTATTCCTATTGTGATAGGAATTTTTTAGACGAATATCATCTACCCTAGAACTAAAATAGTTTGGCTCTGTTATTGGAGTTTTATTCTTCCAGATACCATAAATAAATGGTTTCTGCTCCCTTATACTAGCTTCTCCGAAGAGAAGCAATTTTACACTTAAAAAAAAAAACAAAAAAAAACTACCAGACTCTCAGAGAGATGAGAAATGGGCATATTTTTTGCAATCCTACCAAAGAAGACTGAAATTCATCACCTCAGAAAAGGCTTTCTTTATTCCGTTTGTCCTTTTTTTTGCACTCTGCCGAGTTCTAAAGCGTGTGAAGAAATTAATTCTCACATACTTTATTTTGCTGATAGTTTATATCTTTCTTCGTTTTATTTTGCGAAAAATATATGCTGATATTTTATATCTTTGTTCGTTTTATTTTGGTTAAAAATATTTGCTGATATTTTATATTTTTCTTCGTTTTATTTTGCTAAAAATATTTGCTGATATTTTATATCTTTCTTCGTTTTATTTTGCTAAAAATATTTGCTGATAGTTTATATCTTTCTTCGTTTTATTTTGTTAAAAATATATGCTGATATTTTATATCTTTGTTCGTTTTATTTTGGTTAAAAATATTTGCTGATATTTTATTTTGCTAAAAATATTTGCTGATATTTTATATCTTTCTTCGTTTTATTTTGCTAAAAATATTTGCTGATAGTTTATATCTTTATTCGTTTTATTTTGTTAAAAATATTTGCTGATATTTTATATCTTTCTTCGTTTTATTTTGTTAAAAATATTTGCTGATATTTTATATCTTTCTTCGTTTTATTTTGTTAAAAATATTTGCTGATAGTTTATATTTTTCTTCGTTTTATTTTGCTAAAAATATATGCTGATAGTTTATATCTTTCTTCGTTTTATTTTGGTAAAAAATATTTGCTGATAGTTTATATTTTTCTTCGTTTTATTTTGCTAAAAATATATGCTGATAGTTTATATCTTTCTTCGTTTTATTTTGGTAAAAAATATTTGCTGATAGTTTATATCTTTCATCGTTTTATTTTGAGAAAAATATATGCTGATATTTTATATCTTTTTCATTTTATTTTGAGAAAAATATTTGCTGATATTTTATATCTTTCTTCGTTTTATTTTGAGAAAAATATTTGCTGCTATTTTCTATCTTTCTTTGTTTTATTTTGCGAAAAATATATGCTGATAGTTTATATCTTTCTTCGTTTTATTTTGTTAAAAATATTTGCTGATAGTTTATATCTTTCTTCGTTTTATTTTGCGAAAAATATTTGCTAATATTTTATATCTTTCTTTGTTTTATTTTGCGAAAAATATTTGCTGATAGTTTATATCTTTCTTCGTTTTATTTTGAGAAAAAATATTTGCTGATATTTTATATCTTTCTTTGTTTTATTTTGGTAAAAAATATTTGCTTATAGTTTATATCTTTCTTCGTTTTATTTTGTTAAAAAATATTTGCTGATAGTTTATATCTTTCTTCGTTTTATTTTGAGAAAAATATTTGCTGATAGTTTATATCTTTCTTCGTTTTATTTTGCGAAAAATATTTGCTGATATTTTATATCTTTCTTCGTTTTATTTTGAGAAAAATATTTGCTGATAGTTTATATCTTTCTTCGTTTTATTTTGAGAAAAATATATGCTGATATTTTATATCTTTTTCGTTTTATTTTGCGAAAAATATTTGCTGATATTTTATATCTTTCTTTATTTCATTTTGGTAAAAAATATATGCTGATAGTTTATATCTTTTTTCGTTTTATTTCGAGAAAAATATTTGCTGATATTTTATATCTTTCTTTATTTCATTTTGGTAAAAAATATATGCTGATAGTTTATATCTTTTTTCGTTTTATTTTGAGAAAAATATTTGCTGATATTTTATATCTTTCTTCGTTTTATTTTGAGAAAAATATTTGCTGATAGTTTATATCTTTCTTCGTTTTTTTTTGAGAAAAATATATGCTGATATTTTATATCTTTTTCGTTTTATTTTGCGAAAAATATTTGCTGATATTTTATATCTTTCTTTATTTCATTTTGGTAAAAAATATATGCTGATAGTTTATATCTTTTTTCGTTTTATTTTGAGAAAAATATTTGCTGATAGTTTATATCTTTTTCCGTTTTATTTTGAGAAAAATATTTGCTGATATTTTATATCTTTCTTTATTTCATTTTGGTAAAAAATATATGCTGAAATTTATATCTTTTTTCGTTTTATTTTGAGAAAAATATTTGCTGATAGTTTATATCTTTCTTCGTTTTATTTTGTTAAAAATATATGCTGATATTTTATATCTTTCATCGTTTCATTTTGAGAAAAATATTTGCTGATAGTTTATATCTTTCTTCGTTTTATTTTGAGAAAAATATATGCTGATATTTTATATCTTTTTCGTTTTATTTTGCGAAAAATATTTGCTGATATTTTATATCTTTCTTTATTTCATTTTGGTAAAAAATATATGCTGATAGTTTATATCTTTTTTCGTTTTATTTTGAGAAAAATATTTGCTGATATTTTATATCTTTCTTCGTTTTATTTTGAGAAAAATATTTGCTGATATTTTATATCTTTCTTCGTTTTATTTTGAGAAAAATATTTGCTGATATTTTATATCTTTCTTTATTTCATTTTGGTAAAAAATATATGCTGATAGTTTATATCTTTTTTCGTTTTATTTTGAGAAAAATATTTGCTGATAGTTTATATCTTTTTTCGTTTTATTTTGCGAAAAATATTTGCTGATAGTTTATATCTTTCTTCGTTTTATTTTGCGAAAAATATTTGCTGATAGTTTATATCTTTCTTCGTTTTATTTTGCGAAAAATATTTGCTGATAGTTTATATCTTTCTTCGTTTTATTTTGCGAAAAATATTTGCTGATAGTTTATATCTTTATTCGTTTTATTTTGCGAAAAATATTTGCTGATAGATTATATCTTTCTTCGTTTTATTTTGAGAAAAATATTGGCTGATAGTTTATATCTTTTTTCGTTTTATTTTGCGAAAAATATTTGCTGATAGTTTATATCTTTCTTCGTTTTATTTTGCGAAAAATATTTGCTGATAGATTATATCTTTATTCGTTTTATTTTGCGAAAAATATTTGCTGATAGATTATATCTTTCTTCGTTTTATTTTGCGAAAAATATTTGCTGATAGTTTATATCTTTTTTCGTTTTATTTTGCGAAAAATATTTGCTGATAGTTTATATCTTTCTTCGTTTTATTTTGCGAAAAATATTTGCTGATAGATTATATCTTTATTCGTTTTATTTTGCGAAAAATATTTGCTGATAGATTATATCTTTCTTTGTTTTATTTTGCGAAAAATATTTGCTGATAGATTATATCTTTTTTCGTTTTATTTTGCGAAAAATATTTGCTGATAGTTTATATCTTTTTTCGTTTTATTTTGCGAAAAATATTTGCTGATAGTTTATATCTTTCTTCGTTTTATTTTGCGAAAAATATTTGCTGATAGATTATATCTTTATTCATTTTATTTTGCGAAAAATATTTGCTGATAGTTTATATCTTTTTTCGTTTTATTTTGTTAAAAATATTTGCTGATAGTTTCTATCTTTCTTCGTTTTATTTTGAGAAAAATATATGCTGATATTTTATATCTTTTTTCGTATTATTTTGCGAAAAATATATGCTGATAGTTTCTATCTTTCTTCGTTTTATTTTGCTAAAAATATATGCTGATAGTATATATCGTTCTTCGTTTTATTTTGTGAAAAGCACCTAAAATAATTAATATTTCGTTCATAATTTAGCTTGTATTTACTTAGTGCGTACTCTTTAGGGGAAGGCGGGGTAATTTGAGCCAATTTTGTATGTTTGCTGTTCAGAACCCAAACGACTAATTATTTTGCAAATATGTGTGTATTATTTTCAATTCTTTTATTTGGGAACATTGTGAAACAAGTTTCAGTCTTCTGCTAGTACACCTAAACCGACCATGAGTTTTAAAAAACTGCATATCAAATGGCTCAAGTTGCTCCGACCATGGAGCAAGTTGATCCAACCTCTGGGGTAAGTTGTGCCACACAAAAATGTGTTGCAAATTAAGAAAGAACAAGCCCAAAATTGTTGCTGTGGTTATAAAACAAATTATAATCATGAAGTAGAAATGTTAATTACAGTGAATGAACCAGCACAAAATTTGAAACATATATCTGAAAGTAAGTTAATGAAGTTGCCACTGTGACAAGTCACAGTTGAACACGAGTTGGCCAGAACAACGGACAGAACGGCCAACACTATTTGGTTGTGGCAGCTTGTAAACATCTTCTGCATTGAAACCCACTTCGTCCTTTGGGTTTGGAACAAACACAGGCTTGTCCATTCCTACCTTCCCAGCAACTTTTTGAAGGAAAACACCTTCGAACTCAAAGTTCTCCCCGTTGAAAGTGTCAACCCAAGCAATGTTGTTCACAGTTTGTGATTTGCCAACACATTTGACAACCAGAAAGTCACCTTCAATTATTGGGCTATCCAGATCAATATCACCATCACTATCTGATGACACATCATCACTATCTGATGACACATCATCACATTCAAAATGTGAATCATCAGTGTCACTTGAACATGGGATTGTAGATCTCGGGGAGGGAGGCATGACTTTTTCCCACCAGCATTGAACAAACACTGCTTTATTAATAAGCTTCTCTTTCTATTTTCAGAAAGGGCTATCATCTCCTGTCGTTCAGGGGTGTCAGTCAAAATCTTTGAGCTGCCCTTTTTGCAACCACCTCTTCTTGCCTTTCTTGATGCTACTTTCGGAAATGGCTGAATTGCAGATGGTGAAATGTATGGACGATGCACATCATGTGAGCTAGATGAAACACAAGACCCAGATGCGGATGGTTACATAAGATCATCTACTTGCTGTTTTTGTGGCTGGACATCATCACTGGACACAGGCAAGACTGCTCCAGGAACCTCACCTGATGGTCCTGCATCTTCCACAATAGAATTTGCCTCAACGCTTTCTGCAGCCACATTTTGCTCACGGTCAGTTGGAAGAGAAGGGGAAAAGTCAATTTCACTAAAGATGTCCCAGTTAAATTGATGAATGCTCGAGGCTTGGAATCCAGCAGGAATGTTCAATGGTGTCATGGCAATCATCTGGGCTTGGTTCACTAGAGCTGGGATTTCATGTTACTGTTTTCCCTGGATTGGATCGTAGCCATCCATCCATGGCTCTGTTGTACACTGTTTTGAAGGGTCCATACACTGACCGGTCGAGTGGCTGGAGACGATGAGAAATGTGTGGTGGAATGGTCAGTAAGACAACGCCATGAGATCTTGCTGTGTTCACAACATTCAAAGAAATGTGTGTATCATGGTTGTCGAGGATTAAGAGGATTTTCTTTTCTGGTGAGTATCTGGTGTGCTTGATGACGTGATTTAAATATTCCACAAACACCTTTTCATTCATCCAGCCACTTCATGTTGCCCTCCCTGTGTTGGTCCACCTCTGATGAGGTGATCACTGTAGTGGACTCTGGGAAAGATGAACAGAGGAGGCACGACTGATCCAATTGCACTCACAGTGTACAGCACCATTACCAATTCCCCACGTTCAGCGGCGGTGATTGAACCAACTTCTTTCCTTTTTCTGTGACAACGGCTCTAGGGTTTTGAACGGTGGTGCACCCAGTCTCATTAGCGTTGTAAATGTCACTTGGTGAGAACTTGCACTTGTTCATTATCTGACTCAAGTTGTTGCAAAAATTTATCAACAACTGGGCGGTTGAAGGCTGTAGCACACCCAAAAGATGTTGCTTCTATCACTCTAATTGGTAGGTTCTGGCGCTTCTTGAAGCCTAACCACCAATCATGTCCTGCTTTTTTCTCACAATCCCAACTTGGTGGTAGATTGAGGCAGTTTTTTTTTTTTTTAGCAAACTCATATGCCAGTGTGCGACATCTTCTTAATGACAAACCATGAAACATGTCTGACAATTGTTTCACGTGGTCAGCCTTTCTGTTTCAGGACTAAAAACCAATTGCCGTAAGGAAACAGGTGTGTAAGCAGTCCCTGCTGGTTGACTGCCTTGTTTGTCCATGTACTGCTTGAGTGTCATTCAATCAATGTTAAAGTCCTTTGCAGCACTCCTCACACTCTGCCCTCCAGTAACAGTGGCAGCAGCCCATTCCATAACGTCTGTAGGATTTTGTCCACGATTTGTCTTTCGCACGTAGTTGCGCATGTCTGGTGAGCTTTTTTTCTGTGAAACGCACAAAAAAGAAAAATGAAGTTAACACAATAAATCCGATAATTCTCATTTTAATTATCAAATATAATAATGATGATGATAATAATAATAGTAGTCATAATAATAATTATTATTATTAGAATAACAAAGCACCTGTCCAGCATGCAAATTCCTAGCCAAGCACGGTTTACAAATCTTAAACATTTACCAGGTAACCCATAGATTTAATTCTTATACAAGTAGAGCATGTAACTTCCACAACATGTATTTTGAATTCACTCTATAACATATATATAATTATTATTTTGAATTCACTCTATAACATATATATAATTATTATTATTATTATTATTTTGAATTCACTCTATAACATATATATAATTATTATTATTATTTTGAATTCACTCTATAACATATATATAATTATTATTATTATTATTTTGAATTCACTCTATAACAGTTCTACTGATGTGGTTGCACATTCATCTGCTTCTTGGAAACGTATAAAAAGACATATGGGGCAAGTTGAGCCAGTGGCACAACTTACCCCAATAGCATTGGCTCAACTTACCCCAGTCTGACCTCATTAACTTGCCTGTTCAAATGCATGCATCCCATGTGTGGTGGAATGTAAAAATCTTTTACAGGTATGAAGGCAAGTAATTGAACAAACAACTACCACATATTATATCTAATCAAACTATTACTACACACAAAAAACATGCACTCACCTCTGAAACGCTTTGTTACATTTTTGGCACGAAATCTGATTTTCTTTTACTGCATCAACCTCTGATCTTGGTTCAGCAAAACAAAATGGTGGCGGTTAAAGTCACGTGATCAGTTGTTTATAGATTGCATGCAAACTTGGATTGGCTTAGTCAATTGTGGTTGAAAGGGGGTGGCTCAACTTATCCCTATTCTCAACTTACCTCGCCTTCCCCTAATATTTTTCAAGCCGTTTTAAAATTAATTGAATTATCGCTGAAGTTATATTCATAAATTGAGTGACGCTTAACACTAGCTAAATGTTTCATGACTGAATTAACCCCTTTCTATAAAAAACAAATGTGTTAAAAAAAAAAAAAAAAAACTTACTTAACGACCTCGGAAACTTAACTAGGTCAGTTTTGTTGTGAAGAAAATATACGTTATTAACTTGTTTGTACTGGAAAAACATATTCTTCGCGTTATTTCTGATTTTAATAACTATAAATTATCCCCCCCGAAGCATTTTTTTGTTTATTCTAGAGTTTGACAGCGAATTTTCATGGAGTTGTAATTCCACGTGGTGACTGTTTTTAATGTAAACATTTTCTGCAAGCCTCGTATTAATTTATAGAGATCAGAGTTTTTATTTAAAAAAAAAAAAAAAAAAAAAAATTCTCTAAGTTATTAAATTTACGTTCTTGTATAAAATTAAGATTGTTTGATTCAGGGGATTAAATTTAACTCTTGCTGTCTGTATTTCTTGTTTTTACGGTGTTGTTGACGGGATTTTGCCTCTTGAACAGTATTTTCTATCCGTTCTTTTACGACTGGTCTCCTTCGTCATTGTTTAGTGCAGTCTCTAAATATGAGACATCAGTATATCGAGAGATTCCGGAAGATATGGCACAACGATTATTTGTTGTCCTTGCGAGAGGTTGAGGCCAATATGGTTGGGCGATAGACCTCTGAAGGTGCCAGTGGGAGAAATCGTTTTGATTAAAGCACCAAATAAAACCAAACCCTTTTGGAGTCGAGGCAAAGCGCTCAGACTCATCAATGGGACCGATGGTAGAGTTTGTTCGGCCTGTGTGCTGAGAGACGGTTGTGAACAGGTCCACTCCCTAAAACATCTGTTTCCCCTAGAACTAAAGGCCACTTCTGTGCCATCTTCTACAGAATTCATAGAGGAGGGGGAGGGGTCCTTTCTTCTGTCCGACCTGTTCCATCGCAAATGACGGATCAGCTCCCATGGTGTGCTGTGATGCCTGTGACAATTGCTATCATTTCGACTGTGTTGGGGTGAGTCAACAGGATACCTTGCGGGAATGGAGTTGTTCGAATTGTTCGATTTAACCTACTCTTTCCTTAACCTCAGTTGTTGCCATTAGACTTTTGTTAAAATATAATTCTTAAGATTACTAATATTGGCAACCTAGAAAAAGTAAATTATTTATAAAACTAACTCGTCACGTACAGATAACTCATAATTACCTTAAATAAAGATGCTAAACCCATAACAGTTTGTTAGATCCTTGCAACTGATGATTTCAAATGTCCATTAAGTGACATAAATTGTAATTAGTATTAGAAAAAAGTAATAGATACTTCTTCCTTTTTCTTTCTTCCCTTGGTAGTGTGTTGGAAATTGTACACGGGAAGGCGAGCCTTATTGGTTAAGGCGCTGAATGTCATGTTTTCTTTTCAGGCTTTTGATTGGACCTCTAGGAAACTTCCTGCGTGCGCAGTTTTTAAAACTTACAGACATTTTCGCTCTCTTGGAAAAAAATCTTGCTAGGGACAAGATGCTAAATTAAGTATCTCCCTAAGAGGGGCTGCCTCAAGGTCAACCATGCTTAGAGCTCCATTTCCCTTTTTATTCCTTTAACCAAGAATTTATTCCTATTGTGATAGGAATTTTTTAGACGAATATCATCTTCCCTAGAACTAAAATAGTTTGGCTCCGTTAATGGAGTTTTATTCTTCCAGATACCATAAATAAATGGTTTCTGCTCCCTTATACTAGCTTCTCCGAAGAGAAGCAATTTAAAAAAAACAAAAAAACTACCAGACTCTCAGAGACGCGAGAAATGGGCATATTTTTTGCAATCCTACCAAAGAAGACTGAAATTCATCACCCTAGGTAAGGCTTGTTTTATTCCGTTTGTCTTTTTTTTTTTTTTTTTTTTTTTTTTTTTGCACTCTGCCGAGTTCTAAAGCGTGTGAGGAAATTAATTCTCACATTGTAATTAATATTGTTCATTCTTTTTATTAATATTGTTCATTCTTTTTATTATTATTATTAGTTTTATTAAAGTTCTGTCAATATATTTTTAAAAAACCCACTCAGAATGACACCCATTTATTTAAATATATTTTGTTAAATTTAGTTCCTTTTGTTACTTACACTAAAAAGTTTTGTGTAAATAGAAAAAAGTTTTTTTTTGATTCTTAAAAGTTTTGTAAATAAATATTTTTTTCTTTTAAATCTGAAAAAGTTTTGTAAATATATTTTTAAAAAAATCTTGCTCGTGAACATTCGACCATGTCTGCTATTTGACGTGTTTACAACCACCAACAATGTCACGGTCGAACAACCGGTGTCACTTGAAATGTTCGCCAATCTTTGTCTTCTGCTATGGGGTATCTAATCTTTACTTGATCCCAAGATTTTCTAAATTTCAATTTCTTAAGATCCTTAAAGCCTTAAATTTTAGACATTTTCTGAAATCAAAATCGTGTAATGGATTTTGATCGAAATTGTAATACGGATTCTAGACATAAGGTGTAGTAGCATTATACAATGTAATTTTAATCTTTGGGGAGGGACATAAAAGCAGCGCAAAACTGTTCTGTTTGGGCAGTTTATTTCATCTGTCATAGGATGGTTTCTCTTTGCTTCAGCCTCCCTAGACTTCGGCCATCCCATTTCATGATAAAAAAAAAAAAAATGGTAAAGTTGTTAGATAGCCAAGAAGGAATTCAGACAACTTTGACGCCAGCATAAATTTCTATGCGTTTAGCAACCCAAATACGAATGGCTCACCAGCAAATAGTTGTTTTCGGCGTCTAAAACAAAAGTAAATTAGTTTCATTAGAAAAATAAACGAGGAAAATGTCCACTAGAAAAGGAAGAGAACGTAGAAAATTATGATCCAAATAAATTCAACAATGGGAAATAGAAAATGGAAGTTAACAACTTCATAACTCTTGCTTCCTCCTTATTTTGTTCGTTAGTCCTTACAATCCATTAGCGATGTTTCTGATTTACTGTTTTCTGACTCAACTATTTCAATCCTCTCCTAGTATCATTCTTAACCTGTCAATCTACCCATCTCATTAATCATTCGAAAGTCGGGGGTTACATCGACCGAAACGTTGTGAAAATTACACTCAAAATGAGAACAGTAGTCCGATGAATCCAAATAATATGAATTTCCTTGAAACCGACATTTTATTTATTTATTGAATTAAATGGTTTATCATCAACTCCCTCCCTACCTACTTTAAAAAGAAAAATCGTTACGGTCAGTGGATCCCAAGTATTTAAAAATAAAAAAATAAATAAATAATAAAAAATCAGTTGACATGAGTTGTGTACGTTGCAACTAGCTAAAAAGGTAACAATGTTTCGACTTCGGGAAGCTACGCAGTTTTTCCAGCGACGAAAACAAAAACTTTACATGAAATCACCCGAACGGTCGTAAGTTTTTCATGAAGAAAAAAAAAAAAAAAAAAAAAAAAAAAAAAGCCATATTTTATTGTTCGTACTCAAGTGTAATCAATCGCTATTTTTTATTTTTTTAAATTATTATTTCAGATGATTCACCTGTTGTTGCAAACCATGTATGATTGTTTTCGTATATTACGCGAGGAGTCAAATTGTTGGGAATTTTTTTATTTTAATTTTAAACGTTGTCATTGTATTTTCGTTTAAGCAGGTGGTTCGAGACAGAAATTACACAATTATCTACCCCCTCCCCCAATTCACTGCGACAAAAGTTAGACATGGCCGCAGTCTGTTGTAATTCATTCCATGCAGTGCACAGACTGTGCTGTGCACTGCACAGTGCACTCATATGAAAGGAGGCAAAATTTGTCATGAGATGATGCGTCAGTCTTCGCCAATTTTCCAGCTATCTGCAATAAACTAATCACCTTTCTGAGAAGGAAGAGAAAATACCTGTCAGGAAAGTTTTCTGTGACTGAACAGAACTACGTTACAGACTTTTGAAAAGGCATGTCAGTTCGATGAAATTGACAACTTTCGTTAATAAATGGGGATCTGCTGCTCTAGGTGTATCAGAATTTTTGTAGGAATTTTTGACACCCCTAACAGGAAACTGCGAATAAAATATAAACATCTCGTAATTTCTCTGTTAAAAGTGGGTTGTTTATTTTCTTTATGGATTATACTTCCAAAATAAACTATTAAAGTTGTTTTAAAGGTAATAGAAATATTTTGTTTTTAAACAGTAATGAATTTTCCGAACTCAATATTTTTCAATTTTTAAACTTTAAAAATCTATCAAAATTTTTCTATTGATTCTATTTTTACGATATTTTCAGGGTCAATGTGAAATTTTATGCTCTTTCCAATAAACCGAATATAATATTTTAGACAAACGTTTTTATTTTTTAATTCACGCCCCCCCATTTTCAAGTGTCTATTAAAAAGTAAATAATTAATTTACTCACCGAAGAGTAAATAATTAATTTACTCACAAATTGGAGAGAAAAGGTCAATAAATAATATATTCAAATTTAAAACAAAAAAAACGTAGTGTTTTTTAGAATTTTACCTGTAAAGTTTGAAGTTTAAAACCTTTTTTTTAAAACCACGTTATTTGTTTTTTTTTTTTTGTTTTTTTAATGGAACCTTGGTCCTTGCTCCTTTAATTGAAAAAAAAAAAATAGGGCTTGAATTACATTTTTCGAGGAGTTATAAGCTTGGAAAGACAGGGGGTCGAATAATTCACGCCTCCCATTTTGAAATGTCTATTAATAAGTAAATAATTAATTTATGTACCAAAGTCTTATATATCACAAACTGAAGAGAAAAGGTCAATAAATAATATATTCAAATTTAAAACAAAAAAAGTAGTTTTTTTAGAAATTTACCTGTAAAGTCCGAAGTTTAAAACCTTTAAAGAAAAAAAAACGTTTTTTTTTTTTTTTTTACTGAAACCTTGGTCCTTCCTCCTTTAATTGAAAGAATAAATTAGGGCTTGAATTACATTTTTCGAGGCGTTATAAGCTTGGAAATATGGGGTGGAATTATTCACTATTTTCACGAAATTTCTGACACACCTACTGCTGCTCTGTTCTAGATCATTCTCTTATGCATTACTCCTTTCTTTTAGATGGGGAATTGATTAAAGCGGTGCCCGGAAAACTCGTCTCGGGAAAACTCGTCCCTCTTCACTAGGTAGGAAAACTGGTCCCTTATTGAATAAATATCGATTGAAAACACATTTTATAATCGTTCTTGAAGGAGATATTGTTTTTTAAAATATACTTTTTTTTTTTTTTTTTAATATTTTTACTTGTTTAATGTTTTTATCTTTTTTTTTTTCTTTTTTTTTAATAAAATCGATTTTCTAAGTGTCCGTTTTCTACCTAACTGGCTAAGTTCTTAGTGGTTTCACTTATTTTAAAGCGTTTATTATGTTCCTACAAAGTTAATTACATTTTTTTTTGTTTTTTGGAGTCATAAAAACAATAGGGTTTGTATTACCGTACACATAGATTCGAAAAAGTTGTCAAAACACAAATATATAACAAATAAATGTTTTGAAAGGCAAGATAAGTTACTTTTCTCCCAAACTGGATATATATTTTGTGTTTTTATTCAATGTAACATGTTTATTCAGCTCGAAAAATTTATATATATATATGTATAATTTATATATACATATATATAATTTATATATATATATACATATATATATATAATTTGTATACATAAATATATTTTATATATATATATATATAATTTGTATATATATATATATAATTTGTATACATAAATATATTTTATATATATATATATATATAATTTGTATATATATATATATAATTTGTATATATATATATATATAATTTGTATAGAAATATATATATATAATTTATATATATATATATATAATTTATATATATATGTATATATATAATTTATATAATTTATATATATATAATTTATATAATTTTATATATATATATATAATTTATATATATATATATATATAATTTATATATATATATGTATAATTTATATATATATATATATAATTTATATATATATATATATATATAATTTATATATATATATATAATTTATATATATATATATATAATTTATATATATATATGTATAATTTATATATATATATATAATTTATATATATATATATATAATTTATATATATATATATAATTTATATATATATATATATATAATTTATATATATATATAATTTATATATATATATAATTTATATATATATATAATTTATATAGATATATAATTTATATATATATATAATTTATATATATATATAATTTATATAGATATATAATTTATATATATATATATATAATTTATATATATATATATAATTTATATATATATATATATAATTTATATATATATATATATAATTTATATATATATATATAATTTATATATATATATATATATAATTTATATATATATATATAATTTATATATATATATATAATTTATATATATATATATAATTTATATATATATATATAATTTATATATATATATAATTTATATATATATATATAATTAATATATATATATATATAATTTATATATATATATATATAATTTATATATATATATATATAATTTATATATATATATAATTTATATATATATATATAATTTATATATACATATATAATTTATATATAAATATAATTTATATATATATATAATTTATATATATATATAATTTATATATATATATATAATTTATATATATATATATAATTTATATATATATATATATAATTTATATATATATATATAATTTATATATATATATATAAAATTTATATATACATATATAATTTATATATACATATATAATTTATATATACATATATAATTTATATATACATATATAATTTATATATACATATATAATTTATATATACATATATAATTCATATATACATATATAATTTATATATACATATATAATTTATATATACATATATAATTCATATATACATATATAATTTATAAATATATATAATTTATATATACATATATAATTTATATATACATATATAATTTATATATATATATATAATTTATATATATATATATAATTTATATATATAATTTATATATATATATATATATAATTTATATATATATATATATATATATAATTTATATATATATATAATTTATATATATATATAATTTAGATATATATAATTTATATATATATATAATTTATATATATATATAAATTATATATATATATATATAATTTAGATATATATAATTTATATATATATATAATTTATATATATATATAAATTATATATATATATATAATTTATATATATATATATAAT
>NC_136502.1:60530173-60657673 GCF_053919585.1 Euprymna scolopes
CAAACTGTTTGAGGTGGATAGTTTTGATTACAATCAATCATTGAATTTAACAACATTCTAAAAGAATAGTTAGAGATGTTTTTTTTAAAAATGAATGTGCAAATCATACACATAGTATAGTCGAAAGATATCATTAGATTGTGTGAATTTGAATTTAGCAATTTACTCTTTTTGTGAAAAAATGGCCTAAGTATACAGAAGATTATTAAAGCATTTTGAAATAATTCCAATTGATATTTTTTTTAGAATTTGTGAAAAGTCTGTTATTAATTTAATAGATACATGCAAAATGAATGGTCGATCTTCAAAATGTAAAAACATTTTCACCCCCTCCCTCCAATTAAAAATTCACCATTTTAGAGAGAGGGTGATCAAGAAATCAACTGTGGCATTCGCTACATGCAGCCAGAACAAATCTTCGGCAGAGACATTCTCATAGCAATCACTGTTTTCAATATACATGCGTATGAAGAATGCGCAAAGACACAACGTCATAATTTGCCCATCCGCACACATGCAATAAAGGAACTACGTTATGTTCCACATGCAGTAATACAACAGACAAGCTGGAATGTTCTAGAACTTGCCTATATAAGATTTTGCCCGTGAAAATCAAACCAGTCCAGAATGCAGTTTTACGAGTAAACATCACTGCTGCCCTGTCCACAGCATATATGTCTGACTCCATTCTTGTGGGATGTTAAAATCACCTAACATGACTTTGCGCGCATCATGCACTTTAAATTCTCACAATGGAAAGTTACCATATCTGACGAGAGTTATTTCTTTTCAACAAACTACTGTTTTTTAACACACACATGTACGCACCACGCTTACATAACGTAATGACTTTCTCCTCTCAGAAAATAACGTGTCCCTCATCAAATCAGTAATTATAAACTTTATGCTTTTTCCATGAGATACTTATTAGCAAAGACTGCCTAATGAACGCTCGTTGCAAAAACATTGGAATAATTTGAATTTCTTAAACATGTAAATAAATGTTGTTTCACTGCAATACAGCAATTTTTTCTGAAGTTATTCACATGATGTAGATATGATTCAGTGGAAGCCTTCTGTAAATCGGGGATCTTGTTAAATTTACCTTTAACGGTCCTGGTGGTTTCGACTTCTAGAGATTCCTGCACCTGCAACCTTGGTCTTAAAAATCAATAAATCCTGATTATGAATTGGTGAACACTGACTTACACTCCATATATAACCAACTTTAATGTATTTTTCAGTATTGATTAATTAACGGAATCTATTGATTTCATTTTTTTAATCGTGGTGAAAATGTATTTTGCGTAAACGAAAAACACTTTTACTAAAGTTATATTTTTAAGTACTAAAAAAAGCATGAATTTATTTTTGCTGTTATGAAAATAAAGTATCAAAGATGTAAACATTTTTTTAAGAAAATGTTTCTCATACATTACGAAAAGGGTCTATAAAGTTCGTATTAATGAAATCAATATAACACTAAAAAACATTCATTTCTCAAACTAATGATATTATCATTGAATTCAGCATTGTTTATTCGATATTTTCACCAAAAAATAACTGAAAAAAAAATATGCCATCTGATTTTAATAAATTTCCAGGAAAATTTTGAATGTGATATTCTAATATTTCGTTTGTATGCACAAACTTGTGAACATCAACATAAGATTTTTTTTTTAATTTTGAAAATAAAAATAAAAAAAAACAAATGAAAAAAATTGAGATCTTGGACCATGAATTTTTTTTTTAATGGGATAATTTCTTCTAACAATTAAGAAGTATGAATACATAGAAAGGCACAAAAATAGAATGTTAGTTCATAACTTTCACTAATAAATTTTTTTTTTAATTTGAATTCTATTTCAAAGAAATAAATATTCAAAGAAATAAAGAATTGCTTTAGCTTAATTTTTTTATGAATAATAAAAAATAAAAATGAATCCAGTAATGTAATTGCTAAAATTGACTCCGTATGAAGTTAGTACTGAAAAAACTTTGGAACAACACATTGCGAAACTTTTATTTTAAATTTTAAGGAAAAACATTGGTAAACAAAGGTCTTCAATGATTTTTACAGTATTACTGAATAAAAAAATCTTTAACCAGGTTAAATATGAATTTTTTAAAATAAAAATGAATAAGTTCTTACTTGTGTATATTCAAACATATTCTAATTAAATATGTATTTCCTTTTTTATCACAAAATTTAAACAAGTAAGCGTGTTCCATACGTTTTGAAAATTAACAGGAATTTTGTATTTACATTTGACTGCAAACAGTTTTTCTTTTTTTTAACGTAACTATGCAACTTTTAGTGAAAAAGTATCTACATTTTCTTCAGTTCGATATTTTAAGACTTTAGTTTATTAACTTATAATTTTTTTTTGAAATTTCAGATTTAAATGAATCATTCAAATCTGAAATTTCAATGAAATTTTTTAATCATTATGGTAACATATTTCACTATAATTTTTTTAACCCGTAAATATACTTTTTTTTTTTTGACTAACTTTTGTTTTTTCTCTTTCAAACATGACAAAAATTTAAACGTAAACTAAAAAAGAAAATGATTATGATAAGGGTCTTTTAAGAACCATAGTCGTGTTTTTTTTTTTTGTTTTTTGTTTTTTGTTTACACATACCTATAATTTAATATTGAAAAAGGGAATGTATTTTTTAACGAATTTTATTCTATCACCCGTTTGTAAAAACAGCTGTCGACCAAATGTGAACTATTAAAATTTAAATTAATGAATTTTAAACATTTGAATGGAGGGCATTTATTTTAATTGTAGCTTTGGCTTGTCAGGAAGAGGAGGGGACAGTCTAAGCGGGACAGTACATTTGATCTTTTCCTGTGTTACTTTGGTATTCAAAATCGTTGTCAATTAAGCAATATTAACGACACAGCATAGATTCGGAATAAGCACCATCATGTTTTTCTGCCATTACTAATATTTTGTATTATTCTTTGCAAAAAATTTAATTTTTTTTTTTCACTTTAAACAAAGCATATTTCCACTAAAACATAAGCGGCTACTGTGATAGGTGACAGATTTATAGGGTGTAACCTGGTTGGAGAGTTAGACACCAAGATATTTGTTCACATTACATTTTAATTTCTGCATATTGATACAGTTGGGGAAACGAGGAGCAAGAAGGAAATTCCAAAGGAAATATTATGGAAATTATTGTTGATTTCCATGTTTACAATACAATTATCACAAAAAAATTATTGGCTATTGTTTTCTGGATATTAAGACATTTTTTAAAATATATTACTTAATAAATTTCAGTGATCATCGCCATTCTTATCATGGGGAGGAGTGTTTTGTGACACATGCGCATTCAGTTGGGAAAACATAAGGGATTACCCTGGAAAATAAAGGTCTTAATATCCATAAAGCTATTTTCAGTCACCTCAAATTTAAATGTGATATTCGTTTTCAGCATACCCAAAAACTTATAAAAGTCATCAATTTAATGGTGAATGTTGAGTTGCAGTTTAAAAAAAATATTAAAAAAGCAGGTAATAGTCAACTTTCAAATTTAGTCATCAACAGTGCTTCAGATTCAGATTAAAAATCGAGACTTTTTTTTATTTTTTTTATTGCAGTCAAAACTTTTTATCCACTGCGTCATCAGCACAAGTGGAGAAATAAATCTTGTAGGGGTAATTATGTCATACCCAGGCATGATAATTTTGTTGAAAAGGCGATTCCTGAAAAGTCCCTATATAAAAAATCTGTCTATATTCTTTAATATGATTTGATGACATGCTGAACATATTCGTGTTGTTAAAATCAATCTAGTATTGTGTTTGAAATAGTAAGAAAAAAACTTTCTGAACTATTAAATAAACTGGCATATTTGCAACATTTTAAGGAAATACAATTATTTGAACTATTGCATGTCATCTTTTTAATGGTGTTACATATGTCAGGAAACAAAGTGATTACCTTTGCTGTTTAAATATAAACAAAAGCAGCAGTAAGAAAGTGTTATATTTGTTTACAAGTAGTTTTGCAGTATTGCTAATAACCGCTAATCATTTGACTTCCCACAGTGCTCAATCGACGTGTGTGTGTGTATACATATAGAGAAACAGAGAGAGGGGGGAGGCTGTTTTTCCTTGCATACCACCAAAAAAACTATTTCGAGTTTTTGCCATAGCCAGTGCATTGAATTTTATGTAAAAGTATGAAATTCCCAAATAAAGTTATGTATAGACATTCTTGGCAACGCCTCGCTTTGCTCTCTCTTCATTTCCTTTTAACAAAATAAAAATTAAGAAAATAAAAAGTATATATCATTTACGTCAATCCTGTTAATACAAGTATTGCACTTCCTTTTTCTCTATTTTTGTCAGCCAACAAATTCACTTTTTTTCTCTAAAAATAATTTTAGGACATAATTTTCCTTTGAAATAGCAGAACAACTTCATGTCCTTTTCTCCAGTACTTCAAATAATTACGATAGGATTCAGTTAGTATTTTATAATTTCAAGTGTTTGCTTGTCTAGAGCGAATAGAGCCACTTTTGCATAAGTCGCTGATACAAGGGAAATAACTCCGTTTAACACATGGTTAGACATAAAAATATTAACTTATTGCATTTATTGTTATTCAGCTATTCAGCCTTTTCTGTATGCAAAACCTGCTGTCTTGATTCGTCTCAATTCAGATTTTGAGTGATTGATCATACATATAGTTCAGAAATTAAAGTTTACAAACTGAAGAGTTTTGGTAACTGAAAGAAAATATATTAATACTTATATTTATAAGACGATCAAATGCTCAATATTCAAGAGAGCATCGGTAAAAGAAGGAAGTTAAAATTTTGCTAATTAGAATTAACATTTATTATTCGAACCAAGACATTCAAATGTTTAAAGGATTTCTCTTATCCCCAGAGAAAAATAGTTAGCAAAATACCATGTATATAGACTAGCTATGATTTTACTGGTTAGCAAATAGTTTGAAAACATCAGAGTAGGGGAGATATAATCTTATTAAAGCTAATATAGATTAAAAAGGATATTTAACATGGATTCCATGTATGAACTAAAAAATAGAACTGTAACAAATCCAAAAGTAGTGGGGAGGGTTGGAATTTTAATGGTAAGCATAGATCCGATCATGTTATCCATGAATCCAATTGGGGAGAATGTCCATTTGTGAATTTGTGAAATTCAAATCATAAAAATCTGTAAATCTATAATTCTTGCATGAGAAGTTCTGCAGAGTTAAAGCTGTCTTGAAAGGTTAAAAGAAATTAGAATGAGGTTTTAACAGTGGCATAAAAAAACATGAAGGGATAGTTTCTACAATCCACTTCCATCACCAAAATATATACTTCCAATGTGGGAGATTTCTGATTGCCAGGTTTTTCATGGCTTTGATTTGCCATTCTTTATCTTTCTTAATCACATTTTTTCCTTTTTATTTTGTTTTTGAATATGATGTCAGTTTGTTATTAATATTTGATTGTTTCTGGAGAACAACCAAATATACCAAATACAATATTTTTCTTTTTGGGTTGTGAAATGTGCTATGAAGATATAAACATTCGCTGAAATAAAAATATATATATAAACAAAATTTATGATTGTGGATTGATTCTTTCCTACAAACCTACCAGTGTGTGTGTGTGTGTGTGTGTGTGTGTGTGTGTATGTATATATATATATATATATATATATATATATATATATATATATATATATATATATATACTAGCAAAAGTACCCGTCATTGACTGGGTTCAAAAACAGCCTACATAAAATGGACTCTGATTTATTAAAGTATGATAGGTTATGAAAAGGAAGGGTTGTAAAGAGATAGCTTCGAATTTGGGGGTATCAAAACCAAAGCAAAATATGATGAAAGTAAAAATAAAATAGATAAACCCCATAATTTATTATACCATACCTGTTCACACTGAAACACTTATCACAATATTCTGTGGATCTATATTAAAAGACCTTGTTAAACTTTGTGACATATTTCCATTCTATGGAGGTCAGGTGTGAACGAACACTCCATAATTTTATCATACCATATTTCTTCAAACTGAAACATAATTATCAAAGTATACTTACGCAGATAGATATGAAAAGTCTTTATTAAAGTTTGTGCCTATTTCCATTCTATGGAGGCCAGGTGCGAACGCAGACTCCACAATTTTATTATACCATCCCTATTTAAGTTAAAATATACTTATCAAAGTATTATGTACATCTATATCAAAAACACTTGTAAACGTTTTTTTTTTATTTTTAAATTTTTTATTTCCATACTTTGTGCGAACGCAGATCCTACAATTTTAATGAACCACAGTTCTGCCAGATCAAACATACCCATTCCTGTGCCTTGATATATATACTTGATTTATTTTAAATACTAGCTAAGTCTAAACATTTCACTTATATACATGTGTATGCACTTGTGAACACTGTGTTTACTGCATAAGCCATCATCATCCAATCGTTGTGCTGATCTAACGACATGGCTCGATTCCAACACCAGTTGTAAGGTCAATTGATTGGTCTCAGTCAGTGCTGCAACAGAAGAATCTTCTTTCCAAATAAAATTACAATTCCAGTTTCTAAAACAAGTGACAAAGGTTTATTTTATTATTTTTGTGCCAATGATGTTCCTTCTCCTTTATTCAACAACAGACTTGTAAATGAGATTTCTTATCCCGACCAAATCCAAGTCCAACAAGGCTAATCTCACTTGCAGAGGCACACAAACCTCAACTTACACTCATAAAAACTGCCCATTTGCTAGAATATATATATAATAGAGAAAGAGATTCTGATCCTTTGTGGGTATCTTTTCGAAACTTTGAGAACAGTAATGTATTTTAAGCGCTAAGTTTTCTGTTGAAAGAGTTTTCATGACTAAATAAAAAAAAATGTCTACTTAATTATTCATAAAAAATAATACCTGCGCAAAGATAGCTTTTTATTCTAAACCTTTGAAAAACATCTTAATTATTCATAAAAATTAAGACTTGCAAGAAGTTGTTATTCTAATTTATTTAACTTTTATTTTTGCGAGGCGTGTGGACCCAGCAGTGACAAGGGCAGATGTCAGGCAGATCATCAAGCACTGTGAGGCATGCCAGTCTATCGATCCTGCACCTGAGCAATGGCAGAAGGGGCGATTGAGGGTTGAGCATGTGTGGCAACGAGTAGCGATGGATATTACCCATTACAGTGGTAAGCCCTTTCTAACCCTTATCGACTGTGGACCCACTCGTTTTGCGGTGTGGCGGCAAATGACCAGGCAGGACTCAGCGAATGTTGTCCGCCAACTGTCATCTATCTTTTCTGAGCGGGGCGCGCCGGAAGAGATATTGATAGACAACGAAGCTGCTTTTTGTAGCCACCAAGTTCGGCAGTTGTTGAATGAGTGGGGTGTCCGATTACGACTGCGATGTGCTCATGTGCCATCAGGGAATGGCATTGCTGAGAGGAGCCATCGCAGCATCAAGAGAATTGCTACCAGAAAGCAATGCACCATTACGGAGGCCACGTATTGGTATAACATCACACCAAAGGATGGGAAGACACTAACAACAGCACAGGCCAATGCCATACACACATACCATGTTAGAATAAAGGGCATTGACACTGTCCAGCCAATCGACGAGGAGAGTCATGACAAATACAAGGTAGGGGATCCAGTTTGGGTAAGACCCCCTGGAAACCGGTGCACCACCAAATTCAAGCGAGGACGAATATCTGGAGTGGTCAGCCAGTAGTCGGTCCTTGTTGATGGAACCCCACGCCATGTGTGCGATCTTCGCCCAGCTAGTGAAGTACATCCCACAACTACAGAGAGCGATGAATCATCAGATGATGAGCTGCTGATAAGTGAGGTCACCGAGCAAGAGAGTGGTAGTTGTAGTTCATCTGATCAGGAAGGGTCAGAACCAGAACTAGAACCACACCCAGAATCAGAACCTGAATCCGAGATTGTAAATACCACCCTTCGCAGAAGCCAGCGAACTAAGAGGCCACCCCCGGAGTGCACTCCATGTGATCATCAGATCAGGGGGGAGTGTAGTACTTACCAACAAAACAAACGCCCACGTGTTTGTGCCTTTTGTAGGCATGCGTGACAACAAAACTTGGGTTTTTATAAGCGGAAGTCTCGAGGTTGTCAGGAATCTCCGGGCGCATGCGCAAGAGGAGGGATTGAGAGAGTGGTATAAAAGGCAGGTCGAGTGAGAAGGTTGTTGTTGTTGTCATTGGACGTTACAGTGACGCGTGCGTTAGCAGTTGATTAAGAAGTTGTTTTTTTTTTTTTTGTCAAGTCGTGCACCTCGGTGAAGGTGAAGGTCATAATTGTTTTTCTTTTAAACTAAGTACTGCTTGTTACACAAATCAAATACGAAACATGTAAAAAAAAAAACATGCAGAGATGAAAGATTTTGCAGGTCGATTGGTGATAAC
Source organism: Euprymna scolopes (assembly GCF_053919585.1). Taxonomy (NCBI): domain Eukaryota; kingdom Metazoa; phylum Mollusca; class Cephalopoda; order Sepiida; family Sepiolidae; genus Euprymna; species Euprymna scolopes. Next base: position 60,538,641 of record NC_136502.1, read on the forward strand.
TTGTATTTGCTTGCTCCCCACTGCAGCCAGATATGACACAAGATCAGAAGTCGGGGAAAGCCAACTCCCCCAGCTATGAATAGAGCTGTTGGCATTTTCCAGTAGGCGATTGGTGATAAATGATCACTACCACCCCCTTGAAAATATCAAGTTAATCAATACCCCATTCTGCCAAAAGAGGGCCTGGTGTTGGCAAGTTAGCGTTTGGTCTATTGGAATGATTGCCAAGAATGTAATTAGAATATAAAAGTTATATATTCCTTGCATTTGCATATTGCTTTAGTTCTTAGCCTCTGCAACACATATTCTTGTTGTGATGGGGATCATTCCATGTTTTTTAGAACAAGTTATCTCCATCTCTTAAAGAGATGCCTTCAAAATTCTGTACAGATTTTCGATTTTGATAGGATGCCCTCGTCAGAGATAAAATTGATTGAAACGTTGTGAGAATATCACCAAAGATGAGAACAATAGTCCGAATGATCTAAATAATATTAAATTATCAATCTGCATCTAAAAAAATCTGAAATCGATTTTCTTCCTTTGTCTGATTGGGCAAAATGATTCTTCTTGATTAATCAACCAGCACTTAACTTTTGCAGGATGAAGCTAAAAAATTTTTTTGCTTCCTATTTTGAATGTGAATTCTGCCCAGGACATTAAGGGAACAGTTACTCATTTTTTAGATAGATTATTGAATGCATTCAGGAAAGACAATGGAAATGGTCCTGGATCTTTAGTTCTGACGATGCTTAGGATTGAATGATGGATCACTATTATGTCCTTTTTCACTAACCATATTACATTTTTTTTTATTGAAGACCCCCCTCCCCATTTCATCCTCTAATATAGTCGAAAGAAACCTAGATTTTTAAAAACTCTGATACATATGACTTAACTTTCATTAGAATGTGATATACATATTTGAGGCTTTGAAAGAGTTCTGTCTCAATAGTTCCTTGGAACGTGGGGTGGGGGGCTAAATTTTCATGACCATTTCCATTGTTTTCCCTGGCAAATTTAGTTTATGAATACACTTTAGGTTAGAGAATCTACATGAATTCTATCTAATCTATAGGAATCACGGACATTGGCATTATATATAATATACTAGCAGGCTGCCCGGCATTGCCAGGTGGTAAAATATGCTTAATATGATATTTTAATTTATAAGATTTCGTGTTATATAATAACTACTTCTCTACTCGTGTTATATGAGAACTAAACTAGAGATCGTTTTGCACACAGACAAGCAAAGTCACTTTATGTGTCATTATAAAATCTTATGAGGAAATATAATTTATGTATCGATTTTTTTTTTGTATTTACTTTAACAGTGCTCAATATGTGAATAGAGTTAGGTAGTAGTTATGAAAATATATGGCAATGAAGCTACGCACAATCTTCTGCATTTCATCTCCATAAGGCATTTTAAAGTTAAAATGCATAGAATTTTTGTTACATATTATTTTTATATATCCATGGCTGAGCTTCAGTCAAAGGTTTGGCTGACATGTATTTCCTATTCTATAGAAAACAGTACAGCATAATAGAAAGTACATATAGCATAATAGAAAGTACATATCAACTAATTTATGTCTGAATGAAACTCAGCCATTGGACAGTTGAACCTGCGGGTGAGAATAAAAATGAATCTGGTTAACTAGTTAAACACCACCTGGATATAAAAATACATGTAACACAAATTCTATGCATTTATAATTCCTTATGGGGATGAAACGCTGAAGATTGTGTAGCTTAATTGCCATATATTTCATAACTTACTAATATAATAGATCAATTTTCCAGAATACTATCGATTAAAGTACTCTAAAAACAGTAACAAATTTTGGTAAATATAGGGTTACGCTACAACAGAACACCGACCATTCTAATTGGGTTTTTTAGGGGTAATCGAGGTCGCTGACAACGAATCTGATAATCAAACCCGTCGCAAATTTACCGTTTGAACCCAGGGACTATTTTCCGCCATTTTACAGCTTCCATTTATGCTGACAGTTACGTGACGGCAGTTGAGTGTGCCTTCACGTAGTAAACTGTCTTTTCACATGGCGTACGAATCTTTTGTGGAACATTTAAAGTATGAAAAAGAAGAAAAGTATTGCAAGTGAGGGGGGGGGTAGTGTCGGAAAGACTTTTTTTTTATTTTTAGAACAGAATTAAAAAATTTTTTTTTTTCTTTGGCGGATAATTTAAAATTCGAAGAAAAAATTGTCTAAAGCAAAATTTAAAAAAATACAGTACTTTTGGGTGGGATTTTTTTTTTTTTTTTTTTTTTTTTTTTGTCTTAGGTAGTTTTTGATGCGGTTTACAAACACATAAGCACCAAACATTTTTATGTTTTTCTTTCTTTTTTGGGGGGAGGGAGGGTTCAATTATAAAACTTGTCTGGCTTAACAGGTGCTTCTGCAGTTTAATTAACCGTTTTCCGTAAGTAACGCGCCGATATTTACCGATTAGAATACATTTTAACATTTTTAGGAGATTTTACTGTTTTCTGTTTACGTTCGTGGAAGAGGCGGGGATGGTGTTGGGGCAAAATATCGAAAAAAAAAAAAAAAAGGTTATATTGTACGTATCCGTTATGAAATGAACTTCGCCGGAAAAAAAAATTTCACTTAATTTCATGAAGTAGTTTTACAGCGAAAGAACAATTTCTTATGATACCGAGAAAAAGGTTTGATATTTAGGAAGAAAAGCTAGTATTAAAGATGGGGAGGGAGTGTCAGCGTTTTAAACCGAGTTATCTACCCGTGGCGTTTCTAAAATCCAAACAAAAATTTAAAAAATTTCAAGACGTCTGCCTTCAATGTGCTGTCATGAAAACGTTTTTCCGCTGTAAAAAAAAAAAAAAAAAAAAATTACTCAATCAAATTAAGTGAAATTTTTTTTTCGGAAATCTTCAGTTCAAAACGGATACGTACAATATAACCTTTTTCCGATATTTTCATTTTTTTTAATATCTTGATTAAACTGTATAAGTACCAACCGTTTTTCCGTAAGTAACGTGCCGACATTTACCGAAGCATTTTTAGATTTTTCTGTTTACATTGGGGGGGGGGGGGGGTTCGGTAAATGTCGGCGCGTTATTTCCGGAAAAACGGTTGAAGCACATATTAAGCCACACAAGTTCTATAATTGAATTACCCCCCCCCCCCCCGAGGAAAAAATAACGAAAAACATAAAACTGTTTGGTGCTTATGTTTTTGTAAACCGCATTAAAAACTACGTACGAAAAACAAAAAAAAATCCCCCCCAAAGTGCTATGTATTTTTTTAAATTTTGTTTTAGACAATTCTTTCTTCGAATTTTAAATTATCCGCCAATGAAAAAAATTTATTTTTTTAATTCTGTTCTAAAAAAAAAAAGTCTTTCCGACCGACACTACCCTTGCCTTGCACTTGGAGTGCTTTTCTTCTTTTTCATATTTTAAATGTTCCACAAAAGATTCGTACGCCATGTGAAAAGGTAGTTTGCTACGTGGAGGCACACTCAACTACCGTCATTTATGTTACCGCGCGCTTGCGCGTAGCGTAAACGGAAGCTGTAAAATGGCGGAAAATAGTCCCTGGGTTCAGGGGTTAATACCATGCAAACGGTAACTTTGCGACGGGTTTGATTATCAGATTCGTTGTCATCGACCTCGATTACCCTTAAAAGACAAATTAGAGTGGTCGGTGTTCTGTTGTAACGTGCCGTATCCCTATATTTACCCAAATATTTTTATTATTTTTTTAATATTGTTATGTGGCATTTTTGTAATTTATTTGTATGTAATTTAACAATGATTTTGTCCCATTTACATCAAAGGTAAATTGGCCTTTTGGTCAAGATCAAAGTGTAGTATCTGTTCTTCAGATGCTGCACTTCTATTTCTTGTTCTCTTTCGGTGGAGGAGAAATCCTTCACGACTGAGACAATTTTTATTTTTGTACCTTTTCTCTGCGTTAAAAAACGACCCTGGTGTCTAACTCTGTCCCGTGAGAGGCATAGTAAATAGGTACATCAAAGGTAAAAATGTTTTTACAGTTTGAAATTCCTACCCAGAGAAGTTTATTGGATGAAAGTACACAACACCAGAAAACACATAAGCCAAAACAAAACACAATTCATATCAAACGAATTAAAATTACATTTTCTGTAGAACTAAGCTTAAAAACATTTGTACGATTTTTAATATTTAAAAATTTTTTTACAAATCGTGAACGAATCGCTTAGTAAACGATAGTTGTCTTCCTCTGCACAATGACAAATTGTAAAATAGCGCCCGATCTTGACCATACATTATCCCGAGAGGGATGACTGGCGTCACTGTCAAGTCAGTTTCCACTTTATCGAACTGAGTGCCGAGAACGAAGCTAGAAAAGGTGGGGTGGGTGGGGGTGATACTGCTTGTTGCTGCTCCCGTCTTTCTTGCTTTTGCTGTCGGAGTAAAAGCTGCACGCCTACTATTCCCGCCAGTTAGTTTGGGAGACAATTTCGCATCTTTCTCGTGTGAGCCACAGGCTTTTTACTTGACTGTTGAAGAAGCGAGCGAGTGGGTGGTAGTAGCCTCGTCGTCGTCCAGTATCCTACCTTGCCGGACGAGTCTCGTTTTCTCTAGTTTTCCCTCCTCTTCCGTCCGGATGACGCTTTCCAACTTCCCCCATCCTCCTCTTCTCTCTCCCTCTCAAAATGAAAAAGCGACAATCACACATGGAAAAATCCTTTCCGTTCTTCACACACGTACACATACATGGACACAACGACGAACGTACTTAAATTCATGTCGTAAAACTGAGTCATGCCTCGCGTAAAAATAACCTGATTTCTCAACAAAACCCAGAGTTTAAAAAAAGGAAATAACGCATAAACACAACAACCATTCTTTCTATCTTTTTCTCTTTTTTGTACTCTTTTTCTTTTTTAAGAGAGAAAAAAAAGAACCAATAATGACCGTCAAAGTGGTGAGAATTGCTTTTGCTGGTTGGATATCTTATTAGCGATTTTAAGCCATAAATTTTCGCGTCCTCTCCACAGACACACACGCAAGACGTTCTTTTACCCCACCCCGCAGGTCTTGTGTGTCGACGGATTTATCTATATTATTACATGTATTTAAAACAAAAACCGTGTCTAACAAAAGGGGACAATTAATTGGGTTTTTATGCTTTCAAAAACTAAAAAGCAAAAACTTTTGATTTTACTGCAATTCCAAAAACTAAATAACTTGACAGTAGCGTCAAAAGATATTTTCGATTATTATTGTGAACTTGAAATTAAAAACACAAGACGTTCAACATGGGTTATAATAGCAACAACAGATATTTGTAAGTATTTATTGATCTAATTTTTATTTTATTGTATGTAATTCATTAATTTATACTGGTTGATGATCAACGAATACCCCCCCCTCCAAATATTTTTATTGTCATCGAAATAGGCGAATTCACCCATTTTTCAATCTAATAATTACCTGCTCTGGTTGGGGACCCATCGCAGTACTGCAACTGCATGGAGGAAGCTTCAGATACCTTCCCTTGGTGACTTAGTCCACAATATATTGTAGTCTATATTGCACTGAATTGCATGTTGCTTTTACAAAATTATTTTATATATAACGGTTAAAGTTTAAAATGAAAAAGTTAAGTACTTAACTTTTTTTTAACGTGTGTTCTAAGCAGAAATATGTCGAACACGCTCATCATATTCAGACCTTTCTGCTTATGTGGTAATAAAGCTTCTCAAATGCATTTGTGATGTTAGGCTGTAGAAGGCGTTTACTTTGGTCAAAATCGCCTATTTTTCGATTATCGATACTCACAGCCAAATACATAAAGTACATTTGTGTGAAATTTCATAAAAAGATTGACCCAGCCATTGCGGGGTCTATATGGAACCAACACACACACACACACACACACACACACACACACACACACACACACACACACACACACAAAGTTCCTTTTATATTTGCGGACAGGTTTAGGAGCACAAAAATTATCGCTTCCTTAAACTTTGATTTCAGCCAACAATTAGTAAGGTGTTTATTTTATTTTTATCTGTTAGGAATACTTTTATGGGTAAATTTTTACCTTTCGCCTCCCTACCCCCGCCACAATGGAAAAATATTAAAAAAAAAAAAATTCTATTGTTCGTACGATTAACACTGAAAATACATTAAAATTTAAGAATATGAAACTTTAGAGTGAGGGCTCATAAAAGTGATCATCCAGGTTTTGACCATATATAGGACAGAACAAGTAACCATTTTTATTTTCAAGATAGCAAATATTTTGAAAAAATTGTTATTCTTTCTGTTCTTTTCTTTGCTCTGTGGTCAAGAAGTGGATGGTGAATTGAATTTCTATAGGAAAGTGAACTCCTTTCTCCAAAGTTAAAAATATTTTTAAAAATTCAGCTTTTCAGCGTGTCGACGTAATTATATAAGAAAAAAAATATGATAGAATCTCGGTTTTTATTTTCTTGATTTCGATGGAGTAGAGGCAAAATGTGAAGGTTTACCCTATTGTGACCTTTCGAAATTTGAAAGTACCCTTTTGATTTACTTTTGAAATGGCGATGAGAAAATAACTTCAGATTTGCATCAAAGTTTAGACTTTATGGTTCGTCTTATACTCCACTAAATCAAAGTAAACAAAGTTAGACACAAGGTCAGGTTATAGTGGGAAATGTAGCTATCCACAAAAAGGAGATACTTTGAATCGATGCAAAATTTGTCGTACTCGAATCTTTCGACATTCCCCAATGAAGATGCCACAGGCGATCTGCAATAAATCACCCTACTAAGAGGGAGTAATGCCTGGGAGTATGACCTTTTGAGCGCCAGTTATTTTCATTTTATATGATAGCCTGAAAATGTAGACTAGTATATATCTTTATTTATTAAAAACTGGCGTTACCAGGGATTTGTTTTTCATTTTTGTTTCATTTCTTTATTTTTTATTTTTTTTAACTAATTACTGGCTTACAAAGAAACCAACATGCATTGTGATGGATTTCATTTTGCAATTTTATTTTTTAATAGAAATTTTTAAAGGTTGTTTTTAACTATTGCATTTTTTTATTTCAATATATACTCGATTAATAGTAAATAATAAAACACAATCAATGTATAGAGTCACGTAGATGCGAGAAACCTGCATACATATTCAGACGAGAATTGGTCACAATTTCACTGCATTCATTTTGACTGTTATGCAAAGAGAATCAACCTCGTCTTTATAGCAGTATCGACAGAAAACTCCAGAGATACGGTAGGGAGTAATAAGTAGTCTTTTAAATAAGTTTATTATTTATTTTGTTGGCAAAGGTAGGTACATTCTAGTTAACAACGAAAAATGGGTTAAAAATTTCTATAAATAACTTGTCAAAAGCAATAAAATAAAAATTACTTTACTATCTACCTGAATAATATATATATAATACACACGCACACACTAGCAGGCTGCTCAGAATGACTCAGTCGTAAAATACAGTTAAATAGTATATTTTAATTTATGCAAATTTCATACTATAGAGTCAATACTCAATTGATTATTATAGTGTACTCGATATATAGTAGTGATTTAAAAAAAATATAACTTTGGTTGTAATCGAAACCAAAACATTTAGTGCTTAGTCGTTACCGTTTGAGCTACCGTCAGATGGATGAGAATTAGTTAAACAATGAACCAACTTTAACATATAAATGTATATTTGCGCATGCGTAGAAAAGCATTTAAAGTCGATTTATGTCTGCCAACTCCCCCCCCCCCAATTTTGACCTTTTAGCAGCTGTTTTTATCAGCTAAAAATCAAATCAAATTTATTCCACAGATTCAAATCCCCTATATATCAAGTTTTAAGTCTGTATACCAAAGATTGACAGTCGTTTGGTAGAAACCGTTCTTCAGACAGATAAACAAGGTCGCCTTTATATACATTTAATTATGCTTAAATATATTTTAATTTAAGCAGGTTTTGTATTTATTATTATAGAGCCAATTCTACATCAATTATTATATTGTACCCAATATATAATTAATAGTTATTTCAAAAGTAAAAAAACAAATGATTTGCGTGTTATCAGCTAGAATCAAAATCAGAACATATAGCTCTCCAGCTCATTGGTTAGCATATGATCTAAATCCGTATGTATACAAAAACTGCAAAAATAACGTTGTTTAACCTATAGCTTTTAATTAGCACATGCGTAAAAAAAACAAAAAAAAAAAAAAAAACAGACATGGTCGACTTGAACCAAGCCATGGTTAATGTTTTTCTTTTTTCCTCAATTTTGACCCCTTAGCAATTTTTTCCTCAATTTTGACCCCTTAGCAATTTTTTCCTCAATTTTGACCCCTTAGCAATTTATTTACTGGTTAAAAACTAAATAGACAGTGTGCTACAGGTCCAAATACACTATCAAATTTCAACTGTGTAGACCAAATATTCAGAGACTTTTCACACACATCGACAAGGTGACTTTATGTAGAGAGAGAAATATTTCCATGTGCTAGAACATTTTCATCTTAAATTCTACATAATTATGCAGAATGTAGAAACTATGCATAAAAAGAATTAAGCATAATAGTGAAATGAAATCAATGATTTAATAAGAAACCATAAAAAATAAGGAATTAATTAACGCTCGTTTTTTAAAAGGATATGCAAATTAGTTAACCTTCAGGTAACTTGCATATCTATGACTGAGTGTATAAAAAAGTTTATTTTAATAATTCTTAAATAGAAAAAGTAAGCTTTTAATATCAATGTAAGAGCGAGAAAAAGATGCAACTTTATATGTATATACATATATATATATAAAAGTGACCATGTCTGCCTAAAGAATGGTCTCTATCAAACGCCTTTGTCAATTGTTGGTCTACAGACTTACAGGGAATTCGAACCTGTGGAACACATTCAGTTTGCTTTTTTTAGCCAGTAAAAATAGCTGCTAAGAGGTCAAAAATGATAAAATTGAAACTTGGCAGGCGTAAGTTGACGTAAAGTGCTTCTTTATGCATGCACAAATATACATTTATACATTAATGTGGGTTAATGTTTATAGTCTTGATGTCCATCAAGACTATAAATGACTCTTGATGGTTCAGATTGTAAGGAATAAGACTGAAGTGCTAATTGTTTTGGTTTCAGTTCTCTCTGATGGCACCAAAATCATAATTTTTTTTAAAAACTTTTGGAATTACTACTATATAGAGGATGCAATATAATAATCAATATGAAATCTGCATAAATTAAAATATATTAAAGCATATTTTATGATGGCCAATGCCGAGCGATCTGTAAGTGTACGTGTGTGTGTATAAACTTCTTTGAAATGACTATAAAGATCAATCAACAACTTGCAAATATTATCAGCTGAATATTTAATGGAACAGGATTTATGTATGTTTCTGTTTATATTTTGTTTCTTGATTATTATATTCTTATTTGCATCAGTATGGTCTGATGGAAGTTCTGTATGTTATATTTTGGGAACATTTTCCTTTGTATAATGTGTGTTTTACCTTAATTCAAGCATACATATGAAGGTTATGAGGCACACACACACACACACACACACAAACACACTGATTTTATTCAAATTTTTTAAAGAAACTGTTTATATCATCAATTTTTACCAGTACATTTTTATTTACAAAAAGTCGAATTTCAAATTATCTTCTCTTGTTATTGAATTGCTATCAAAATGGTGTACTTCATCCTTTTCATTTGGACTTTGAACATCTAAAGTAAAAACTGTTTGTTTTTATTTTCAATGTTGGAATAACTTAGGCCTGCACATTTTTTTTTAATATAAATTTAAATGAGAACATTTGAAAACATGAAAAGGTTAAAAAATGATTAAATCATTTTTATTTACTTTTTTCGTGTTATTTCCGAATTTTTACAAAAAAACATGACTGTATCAAGGAGAATAGTTTTCTTTTCTTTTTCTTCATAATGTTATTATTAAGAGGGCGAGCCTCCCGAAGAGAAAAATAACATCTTGTATCCATGCTCTTTGAAATCCAAGTGTATAATCGCTCAGTTTAAGTGCGAAAGTTAAGAAATTTGTTGTTGTTAATGTTTCAATCCTTTATAAAATAGTTAAAAAAATTTTTTTAAATGAATGTATTTATGGATTGAAAATAAAGCTATAAATTTATTTTTTGTGAGAGAACTATCACAAGGCATCAAGTCGGTTGAAAATTTATAAACATACTTTTTTTTTCCGGCAAAGTTATCAACAACTATATCAAAATTCACTCTTGACAAGTTCTCTCTCTATAGAGAGGATTGCTGAGTCTGTAAACCTTGTTGGGCTCATTTTTGATCGAAAGTAGTTTTTTATGAGTTTCAGTTTTGAGAAAGAGCACTCACAGCTGGCAACGCTAATAGCTCGAGTAAGAAAAATGCGAAGCAAGATTACAATGTTAGGGACGGAATCCCCAAGTTGGTATCTCTGTATAAAGTTCAAAAGTTCAAGAGGTCCATTGATTTTTTCTTTTCCTGAAGCTTTCACAAAATACTGTAATCTCTTCCTTTCGGCAAAGAATTTATCTTTTTCTATATCTTCGTTAACTTCACCAAGTTGACAATCATAATTACCATCAAGCAGATTTGATAGTGTAAGAAAAGCGTATTTACTTGCAAGATTGTGAACTTGTTGAAATCTGCAAGATATTTCTTCAGTCAACTTGCCTATGACAGACAGCATTTCCCATCTCAACTCAGTATCAAACCTCAGTGCTGCATCAATCATTCACCACCCATTCGTTTCTTTTTGTGAATAAGATGCTCCATGCTTAGCCCTATTTCAGAGCAGAATTTTTTTGACTTGTTTATTGCAGTGCCCACCATCTTTTTTCTATTCTGAAGAAGCCAATCTCTCAACACCATCAGACAGAACTTTGTTGCAGATCCAGCCCCTTTTCTTGAAGATACTTCTGGGCATCATTGATTTCTGAGAGAATAGTTTTCCAAAAGCTCAGAAATAACGGAAATGACAATACCGAGTTGAGAATTAAAGATGCATCTGATCTTGTGGTTGCATTTTCCCCTTCTTCTGTGAGCTGTTCCAGGACAATGACGACTTCCAATAATTTTTTACCACATCATTTACAGCATCTGCTCGACTACTCCATCTTGTTTCCATAGTCCTTTTGGTACTTAGACTGGTCAACTTAATCAAGACATCCCAGTGATGTGTAGATGCAGAAAAGAACGAGATTAACCGGTCCAGTATGCCATAAATTGTAAAAGAGTGAACCGTTACAGAAGCGGCATGTACACAAGCCAGATTTAATGAATGGTTAGTGCATGGCACAAATAGAGCTTTTTGGTTGATTTTGGAGATTCGTTTCTGCACATCTGATCGGTGGCATGCCATAATAGCAGCATTGTCAAATGCCTGGCCAATACAGTCATTAATCTGAATCCCATCGTTCTCCAGTTCTCTCAAAATCAGTTTAGAAATGTCCTCCGTGCTTTTACCTTTTGTCTCGATGGAGTGGAGAAACGACTCCGCCATTGTTACTTTATTTTCGTCAATTTTTACGTAGCGCAACACCTCACTCATCTGATCCTTGTAAGATACATCAGGAGTGATATCAAAAATCATACAAAAACATTTGCCTTCTTTGATCTGATTGATGATTTTCTTTCTCACCTGCTTTGCCAAAATGCTCACAAATTCATTTTGAATTTCTGGTGACAGATAAGAAGTAGCGATTTTCTTTCCCAGGTTAACTTTCACCAAATGTTCACGGAGCACACACTTGGCCAATAAATTTATCAATTCTAAAAAATTCCCTGATTTCTTGATCACTTTCATCATTATGGATGTCTTCCTGGTGACCCCCTATTGCCAGATTCTGCTTGACGAGAAACCTGCTGATGTTCAACTATCTAGCTAGAATTTTCCGCCACTTCTTAGTTTCCTTCTCAATAAGATGTTGCTCTACTTTGTCAACTGTTTCCTTCAGCAAGTCGGATCTTGCCAGTCAGACTATGTGTTAGTGAACATTTCTACAATGTTAGAGTAGCCTGGAAATAATGATTATTCATCATTTTAGGTTAAATTAATGTACGAAAGTTTAAATTTAAAAATAATTGTTTGTGCTTTTTTCCGGCAAGATTTTCAAGGTGTCCATATGCAATCGCATAAAATAAAATGAAAGTCGAATAAAACAAAAAGAAAATATCATTTTTAACCAAGGGTATTGGTCTAAAATTCTCACAATATTAGTAAAAAATATTTCTATTATAATTATCTGTATCTTGTTTTTTGTTTCGTTTTTTTTTTTTTTTTGTTTTTTTTGTATTAAAACAAATCAATCAATATATCTATAACATTGTCAGTAGTAATAACCGGGCAAATATTGATTATTAAGGTAAACATTCTTCGGTAGAGAGAACCTATGGAATAGTTAAGAATACATTCACACTTGATCTTAAGTTAAGAATTGTTTTCTATATAGTAACTATGTTATTTAGAAAATTATGTTTAAAATGGTGAAGGGACTTTAACTATACCGTTTTTCTTTTGCATAACAATCGTTAATTATTTTCAAATGTTTAAAAAATATTCAAATAGCAGTTTGCCAACTAATGACAAATGCAAATCGGCTTTGTTGTAAAAGAGAAATGCATTTTTAGTTGTTTCATTATTTTCAATCAATTAAAAGGAAAACATTTGAGAAAAATATTATCTTTCATCTAGCAATTAATGATATAGATATAAAATTTTCAATGGTTTTTTTTTAAAAGTGCAACAGAATGTACATTACATAAAATAAATCCAAGGTAATTTTTTGATTCAATTTAAATTAAATTTTTATACCTTAGTTTGTAAAATTTATAAAAGTGCACTTTGAAGATAAATAAATTTCAAATTGAATCTTGTACCTTTATTTTTAAAGCCTATAGTAAAAACATTTTGTTTAACAATTTTCATGCCTTTGATGAAATACTTTTCTAACTTGTGTAAATATGGACAAATTCTCATAAATGAAGAATGAAAGCATCCATTGATTAGTATTTTATATAGGTGAGTGATTTTTTTGAATTTATATATGTTTATTATATTTAGATTAAGTTAAAATTTGTTGAATTTCGTGAAATCTTTTTTAAAGTAAACCGATTTTAAAAAATATTGTATTTTTTCGATAAAACCTTTTATTATTTTAAAGTTTGATGTTTTCTCCTTTTATTGAAAAAAAATTAGGGTTTAAATTATATTATTCATATTGTTATAAGCTTTGAAAGATAGTGAGTCTAAATAATCACGCTTTTTTAATGGCAACTTCTGACACGCCTAGCGCTTGGTCCCAAAGTTACGTAATTTTCTGTTGCTAATTTTCCATTGTATCATTTAATTATCAGTGATGTTTAAAGTATTTCTCTTGACAAAAATGTTTTGTTTGATTTTTCAACATTTTTTTGAACTTGTAAATCAACTGGTTTTTTTGAAAGGTGATTTAGAGAATTTATGCAACTTTTTTAAAACTTTGTTTTACAAATAAAATAAATTAACATCGTATTTTGATGTTATAATCATTTGAGTTTTAGTGATAATTTAAAAACAATAAATATTTATCATTAGTACCAATAATGAAAAATTAAATTAAAAATTTCAAACAATCGGTTTTGGAATCGTAAATTAGGAACACATTTTTCTGTTCCCGATACCTCCAAATGTTCCGATGTTTTCAAACCTTTTCGGGATAAAATTTTAACTTTTTTATTAGCTTTTATTTATTTTTTCTATTTTCTATTTTAAACCTCTCAAAATACCGCCCCCTGACATGAGCCGCTCGTACAATAGGAACATGTTTTTCCGATTCCAATACCTCCAAAAGTTACGATTTTTTACAAAACTTTGGATATAAAATTTAAGATATTTTTTTAACTTTTATTTATTTTTCTATCTTTACCCCCTCAAAATGCCGCCCCTGACATGGGCCGCTTGTACCATAGGGAGACATTTTTCCGATTCTAATACAAATCTGAATTTTTTTAACAAAAACTTAAAAATAACTTTTTTAGATTAAATTTTTTTAAACTTCTTTCAGAATAGAAAATCTTTAAAATTCAATAAGGAACATATTTCATATAGGTTTCATTAAATAATAATCAGTACATAACGAGAAAAATAGAGATGAAAATTTTTTACAACCTTTTCAGTAAAAAATTTAAAAAATTTTGTTAGCTTTTATTTATTTTTTCTATTTTCTATTTTTAACCTCTCAAAATGCTGCACCCTGACATGTGCCGCTCTTACAATAGGGACACATTTTTCCGATTTCAATACATCCAAAAGTTCCGATTTTTAAATAAACTTTTCAGTATAAAATTTAAGATATTTTGGTTAGCTTTTATTTATTTTTATTTATTTTTTCTCTTTTCCATTTTTAACCTCTCAAAACACCGCCCCCCCTCCTCCTGACATGGGCCGCTCGTAAAAAAGGGGCCCATTTTTCTGATTCCGATACTTCCAAAAGTTCCGATTTTTTACAACCTTTTCGGAAAAAAAATTCCTATTTTTTTGTAAGCTTTTATTTGTTTTTTTCTATTTTCTATTTTTAACTTCTCAAAATACCGGCCTTGATGTGTGCCGCTCATAAAATAGGGACACATTTTTCTTATTCCGATATCTCTAAAAGTCCCGATGTTTTACAACCTTTTTGGCATAAAATTTCAGATTTTTTTTTGTTAGCTTTCATTTATTTTTATTTTTTTACCTTCTCAAAATGCCACACCTTGGAATGTGCCACCCGGGGCGGACCACCCCGCCCTTGCTACGCCACTGCCTTGTGGCATTTCCAGCATGGATGACTGGGTCCATCACTACCCTTAAATTCGATTATTTTGCCTCTGAATTTATCGCTTGAGTGTTTTGAAGGGATTCTATATTCCTTTCCCTTGTTATTATGCAACCTAATCTACTTCCCTTCTTTTTAGCCTCTTTTATCAAGTGACTTCGTTTTTAGTCTACCATTAAAAAAGTTTTCTTCTCTTTACGGTAAATAGTGAAATGGAGGTATGCCTATTCAATAATAAAAAATAAATAAACATTTAAATTTTTAAAGACTTTTGAAGACTGGAATTTTTTTTTTTTTTTTTTTGCACACACAACAGTAAATAAAGTATGAGAAAAAAGAATTTGCTTGCTTGTCAAATCAGTGAGTTTTTCAACGCTAAAACTAATTGAACCGTACGTAATTGTTAGTAATTAAGCCATTGTTTCAGTTTTAGCCGATGAGTAAACAACTTTTGTTCAAAAACAACTTATATTTGCTTAAATCTAGGTACGGCCAATAATGGCAGAAAAAAGATAGGGGGACAAGTTAATTTCCATAAGGAAAAAAATATTTGTGCATGTGAAAAGTTATAATAAAAAATGTTTTCACGGCTATGTTCGGAAGCTGACAAATTCAGCTAAATTTTGAAGTTAAATAAATTCATTGTAAAATAAAAAAATTAATTGTTAAAATCCTCTTAGTCTATTTCAAAAACAATTACTAAATCCTAAGATATTGAATTAAATAAAAAAAACACCTTGTTTGCACAAAAAATAGCTTAATTAGCCCCCAAAAGCGAGAGATTCTAGCTTCACTTCAGCAAATACAAGCAAAGTCATCTAAGTTTGGATTCTACGGAAGCCCAAAATGTCAGAAAATGAGAAAGCTGCCTGAAAATGACGTCAGGTAGTTGGAGGGAGGTAGGGAGTGCTAGTTCCCCTCCCCCCTTTTTTTTTCTAAACATCAAACAACAGCTACACAATGATAAAATTTCAAATCTGAAGAACTTTGGACAAAATATTAAACAGAGGTGGATGCTTTTTTAACCGGGGTATTGCCACACACTAATTCAAGGAATGCCCAAAAGATTGCAGGCTGTCAAATTACAGAAGGGCTCTGCTAGTAAATAATAACTAGTTCATTGTGTTCCTGTTGTGTTGCATAAATGTTTTGAAGTTACATTTAAATAACAATTTTACATTGTGCGGAGTTTCTTTTTGCCTTCTTGATTTAAAGTTATCTTTTTTAAATTGATGTGAACACTAGAATATTTCAATTAAAAGTCAAATATGAACAGGTAAAATTATAGAGGAATAAAAGGCGAATCAAATGAGGTATATGTTGTTTAAATAATTACATTCAATTTAGCTTAAATGTGTGATTTTGGAAAAAATGACAAGTGCAGACTTTCTTTTTGGTTCCACTATATAATGCATAGAATGTTCCAGATTTCAAAAGAATAAGCTCATTGATTCTGAAATTTAAAAATATGTAAAATGATGTTTTACTTATATATTTATATAATAAACAATGGTATAATGGTATTTACATTTCAACGGTCAAGTCCTTATTCATTTTTCTTACTGAATTTAAAGATAATTCAGTGTAACATGACAATTGTTTCACGCATAAACAACCAGGAAGAAACATAAATATTCAGATCTTTCACCAATGCAGATGTTGATATTTCTATCTCATTATATTTAATCCACATCTTATTCAGTTTTTACATATATATTTTTATTGGCTGTGATTTCCCACCCACAAATTGTATTTTATTCTTTGTCAAACTTGTTGCATTCATTAAAAGCCTCATTGTAGCCGCAACATTGTACAATAACATATAATACATAGAAAATGAAATTTTGATCCAGTTTCAGGCCTAAATGTATTATAATGGCCATTGAAAATATATTGCCTATTTTCCTTTGGGTTTTGCTCACGTTTTCTGTATAAAAGTTAGATGCATCTTATGCTTGAGTGTTGCTGCCATATCCAGTGAAGAGCTTGTAGGTCATAGTGAGAGAAAGGGGACTCCTGTTGATCATCTTGAATAGTAAGATGGTCTTTTTCTGCCTCCATTAATGCAATGTTTCGATGATGATCTTATTTTTTGTTGTGTCCATCCAAGAAACAAACGATCATAGGGAAGCAGTCAATGTATTTTTTCTTCTCCAGGGAGGGTTTGACAGAATATAGATACAACTCCCTAATCAAATTGTGTTCATTTATCACAAGTGTTATCTGATCCATATCTGATTTTTCCTTTTTATGTTATTTGTCTCTTTATCTACTTCAAAAAGAGCAATCAACATATATGACTGATTTGTTAGTAAAACTAGAAGTTTGGTTGTTTTTGTATCCCTGGGTTATGGCAGAAAAACAGAATGGATGACTTGAACCATCCCTTTTACAGGACATTAGTCTGTCACCGGTTATAATTTCTAGCGATGCTGGCACCAATTTATAGACTTAGCTCAAGTGATTTCTTTACAGTGACTGATATTCCCAAATGGCATCCATTATAATGGTGACTCATTAGACAGCACAATCAAGTTAATGCACTAATTCTCACTAGTTCACTGAAGTTAAGCAACACTCCTGGTCACTACCAGATGGGTGACCATTTGGGAATACTCAATTTATGTAGGAGGACCTCAACAAGAACTGACAGTATTCCAATTATAGTACTCAAAAAACTTCAACCAGAACTAGCACCCATACTTACAAAACTGTTTAAACGTTGTCTTAAGGAAAATTGCTTCCCATCACCCTGGAAGATCTCATCAGTATGCCCTGTATTTAAGAATTCAGGTGATTGTTCATCCCTCTCTCAGTACAGGCCAATAAGTCTCCTGTGCGTCATGAGTAAGTTGCTGGAATCTGTGTTAAATAGAGAAGTAATCAACCATCTCAGCAAAAATAACCTTCTTAGTGACACACAATATGGTTTCCGTTCTGCTAGATCTACAGCAGATGTGCTTACAGTTATATCTCATAGGATTAGCGAATCTCTCAACAGAGGCAACCTTTCTAGGGCAATTGCTCTTTACATATCAAAGGCCTTTGATAGGGTATGGCATAAAGGTTTACTTCACAAGATCTCCAGCTATGGTATAGCTGGAAATGTCTTATCAATTATTAAATCATTTCTTTCTGATAGGTTCATAAGAGTAGTAGTTGATGGGCAAAAATCAGAAGCTCACAGTATAAATGCTGGAGTCCCTCTGGGGTCCATCCTGGGCCCAACTCTTTTCCTGATCTACATTAATGATCTTCCAAATCACATCCTTACATCATTCGTAGACATTTTTGCTGACGACACTACCATCTATGGTAGCACATCTAAGACAGTAAACGACCAAGTTCTCTCCGATTCTCTCTCCTCTGATCTTGATCACGTTGTACAATGGGGAAAGGAGTGGCTGGTTACTTTTAATGCATCTAAAACCAAGCTTCTATCTTTACATCATCAACGTTCTGATCCCCATCTGGCATCAATTAAAATGAATGGCTCTCGTCTTGGGGAGGCCTCAAGTTTTGACAGGCTTCTGGGCTTGACCTTTACTCCTGATCTTAAATGGAATACGTACATCAAATCTGTTGCCAAGGCCGCTGGAAAAATGGTGGGATCCTTCTATCGATCCAGTAGATATCTCACTGCTGATGCAATTCTTTATCTATATAAGAGCCAGATACGTCCAAGGATGGAATACTGTTGCCACATATGGGCAGGAGCTGCTAGAAAAGACTTGTCCTGCCTTGATAGGGTTTAAAATAGACTTCGTGGCCTGGTGGGAGATGTCCTTTTCTCTTCGCTGCAACCTCTGTCTCACAGAAGAGATGTTGCGAGTTTATCTCTGCTTTATCGTTATTTTCATGGAAAGTGTTCGACTGAGCTTCAATCTATGGTCCCCCCTCGCCAAACTTTCACAAGAAACACTAGACTAGCTGAAAACAATATCAATAATTTTCCCCACTCTTTATCTGTGCCTAAACCTAAACATAGATTCCATGATCAAAGCTTCTTTCTTAGAACTGCACGCCTGTGGAATTGTCTTCCGTTTTCCTGCTTTCCAGCTGTCTATAATATGGTTGTCTTCAAGTCCAACGTGAACAAGTTTCTGATGAGCCGTTCCACTTAAGTTAACAAAGTTACCGAACTTCCATTACTATCGATTACTATATTGTTCTTTTGACTACTCTACACTCTTTAACCCTTATCCTTGAGTGGCCTATCGGCCTTGATAAGTGGTGACGCCTATGTAAAAAAAAAAAAAAAAAAAACTTGTCCTCTTCCCCGATCAGAATATCCATGCAACTCGAAACTGCTTATGAATTTAATATTCCCATGATACTTATTCCTTTAGCAAAAACCGATTTAACCTACCAAGGGTGAATGCTGTTCTTCATTTTATTTATTTTTTTTTTACCCAATCCAATGTCTTGTGACTTAGATAAACAAATATTTCAGCAAGATTAAACTTTAAATTTGTAGGTTTGAGTATGAGCAAATGTGAACTCTATTAATGAACTGTGACGATAGAAATCTCGTTGTAATGGCCTTTCCTATCTTTAGCGAATCAATCAATATTTTATGCTTGAATGGCAACATAAAAATCAATTTTCTAATTTGTGCTATTTGTATCATCGACAGACGTCATATTTAGCCATTGTGATTTTAAAGTAATAGTCATTTTGATTTATTTATATATTGTTTCATTTCTATGTAAATTTTTGTCTGATAGATGACAGCAGGTACGTAGGTAGGGACTTTTATTTTACTTTTCATAAACTATCATTTTGTTAAAAATAAACTGTAGACTTTATTTTATTTTAAGATAAATTTAGGAAAGTTTTACCATTACTAACCAGCAGAGCGTTGCCATTGTCAACAAAAGAAAAGGTCCACCAGACATGTATGCTGTTTGATAAAGTATGAAAATGAAATATGGCCAATGAGAGTTGAGGATATGTGCCGCAAGGAGAAAAATTATGACAATGATACAATGACTATGTAACACAAGTTTTAAAGATAAACTCTGATCTAATGCTCTCAAAGGAAGATTAAATCTGGACAGTATAGGGGGATGTATGCAAAACAGGAGACTTTGATGGCATAGTCACATTAACTTTGTTGCTATGGCCACATTGAAAAAAATGGATGATAATTTTTGGGTTGGATGTAGAAGGGATGAGGTTAGTTGGCCGACAAAGGTCAAGAAAAACATGGGAGAAAATAAGAATGAATATTAGAAAAAGAAGGATGAATAAAGACCTGGCCAGAGATGGATTAGTTAAGAAGTCAGTTTCTAGAACCTGCTTAACACATGCCAGCATGTAAAACTGACATTCAAGCGAATTTGCTGATTTCAATAGTGAGTATAATAGCAATCTGTGTTCAACTAATAATAAGTAGCAACATTAAATGACCAAGAAAAGGATTGATATGTTGTTAAATAGACAAACTAAAAGCAGCTATGAAAATGAAAATATGTTGGTGAACGTCCTCTGCGCGTGGGAGTCGGAATAAAGCATCATAAAAGAAATATCTTGCATAACTAAAATAGTTTAACGTTTTAAGACTAGCATTTTTTTTTTCATGATCGTAAACAATAAAAATTATTTGTCCATGATTTTTATTGTAATAAATGCGAGATAAAAGAAAAAAGACAGCTTATTGTTCATTTAAGAATAATTTTAATCAACTTCACCTTTAGTTATTGTTTTGAAAAATTCCTGACTGGAGAGAAAAACAAAAATGGTGCATAATTTTTTGTTTGAATCAATGTTGATTGGCACAAAGTTTAAAAATAGCCAATAAAAGCATGATTTCTTTTCATCATTTTGTCTTTTTTAATATTCCAATTATAATGAAACCAAAATTTTACAAGAACGAATATCCATAAAATGTTAATTCTATGATATTAAAATATTTTATCAAGATTAGCAACATTTGAGTAGAGGATTTAAATTAATTCTTATAACATGCAAAAATGCTGATAGAATCTAGTATGGTGACAATACCGCACGTCAGAAAGTAAAAGGCAGTTTAAAAAGGCATCATTACATTCTGTTTAGTAATAGTTTGTCGATAATAAACTATGAAGTCAATCGAACGAGACAACACATAAAAATGAAACATACAAAATATATTGTTCCCATACAAATAAGAATACACAAATTATTCATGTTAGGTAAAAACTTGCATTTTCTTGAGGCATTTTTTCTGTTAAGTGCCTTGAAGCGTGTCAGCTGAAAAATGATGTCATCGCAATAGGTCCAGCAAGTATGATAAGTGGAACACATATTGCCGATAATAAGCAGACATTTTTTACAGAAAGCGTTAGAAAATTTCAAAATTGGATTAAAAAAGATAAACATGATACTTTGTACTGAAACTCATCCAATATTAATAATAAAAATATTAATAATAAAAAAATGAATTGAAAGGGAGAAAAGTTGTTAAAAAGTTTCAAAAGAAAAGGAATACGATTTGATTTGTATGAAACTGAAGTTTATTCAATAGAAATAAATAAAAATGAACAATAAATATTTTTTAAATAAAAAAAAACAATATTTTAAAAATCAAAACTGAAAAACAAACGATAAATTAGTTTAACTGAAATGCAAACAATAAATTAGTTTAACTGAAATATGAACAATAAATTGGTTTAACTGAAATATGAACAATAAATTGGTTTAACTGAATAACGAACAATAAATTAGTTTAACTGAAATACGAACAATAAATTGGCTTAACTGAATAACGAACAATAAATTGGTTTAACTGAATAACAAATAATTAGTTTAACTGAATAACAAACAATAAGTTAAAAATTAAATTCAAACAAATGTTAGTATAAACAAACTTACTAAGGCAGAAATATTTCAAACATTGAATATTAAAACTTTTCAAAAATCCGTTGTAGAATTTAATTAAAAGTTTGAATTTTTCTTTTTCTGATATATATATATATTTTTTTACTAATATTGTCATTCTCTTTGCGACAAAAATTGTTTATAAGGGAATTCGATGAACTCCATATCAGTATTTTTTCAATTTGCTGAATAGTGTGACCCTCATCACAAGAGTCAACATGAAATAATCGATTTTGATCAGCCAAAATATTTAAAGTTATGTACATGGCTAATTTTCGATGAATCGAATGTAAAAAAGAATCGCATTTTGTAAGTTTTTTTGTAACTATATAATTATATAAGACAAAATTATTAGTTATATCATGTGGGTATAGCAGAGAACCTCTGTTAATACCCTGAAAGTAGCTGTTTAATTCAGCTATTTCTTCAACAGCCTCTCTCCCTGATATTAAATTTTTGCAGCTATTGCATTTCAGTTTTTTGAAAACTGCATGATAGCAATAACCTGCTAAGTATAATATAACAGGAAGCACTTCCTTGCATTGATTAACATCATCTTCAATCATCTACAATCAAAGTTGTCCTCGATGGTCGATCATCCAAACAATATGACATAAATGCGGGAGTACCTCAGGGGTCTATCCTTGGACCTCTATTATTCCTGATATTCATAAATGACCTCCCTGATAAAATTGTTTCGGAGATGGGTATATTTGCCGATGACACCACTCTCTATAACAGATATGAGGGGAAAACAAATGAACACATATCCAAGGAAATGGCAGAAACACTAGAGGATGACCTCCAATCCGTAGTGGAATGGGGACAAAAATGGTTGGTCACATTCAATGCTGCTAAGACTCAGCTTGTTTCCTTCAATAACTACAAGAAACCTTCTCTGCCACCAATAGCAATGGCCAAGAACATATTGCCTGAAAGTACTTCTTTTAAACTCCTCGGCCTAACGTTTACAGGGAATATGAACTGGAATAGATACATTGAGAGCATTGCCAAGGCTGCTGCAAGGAAGGTTGGCTCCCTCTACCGTGCTAGAAAACTACTTACGCCTGACAGTATCCTATACCTCTATAAGGCAACCATTCGCCCATGTATGGAGTACTGTTGTCACATCTGGGCTGGTGCATCTGCTGCTTGTCTCTCGCTCCTGGACAGGGTTCAAAAGAGAGTCGCCAACCTGATAGGTCCTGAACTGTCATCTAGGCTTCAGCCTCTGTCCCATCGACGAGATGTTGCATCCCTCTGCCTGTTCTACAAATACTTTAATGGTGAATACTCTGACGAACTGCAAACACTTGTACCTCCCCGACGTAACTACCCCCGACAAACCCGACAAGCTACTAAGTCTCTTCCCTTTACAGTAGAGATCCCTAGGTGCAAGAAAGCCTTTTACTCCAATAGTTTCTTCCCCAGAACTGCGGGTCTTTGGAACTCCCTTCCGGGATTCTGCTTTCCCAACTGCAATGATATGCAAAAGTTCAAGTGTAATGTTAACAAACATCTTTCTACTCATCTCCCTTCATAATGACCCCACTAATTAAGTCCCTAATAGTAGCCCCCTGCTTCAAAGTGGCACTGTGCCTTGTTTGGGGTGAAAATTGAATAAAAAAAATAAAAAAATAAAAAATCTTCTGTTACATCTATGTTAAATTTATAAACATGTAACTCTTGCTCCCTTGTCATTTCATCCGAGTTAGTTTCTTTTAAAATTTTCAATTTAATAGTTCGATTATTAATTGGTAAGCTCAATTTTAAAACTGACAACATTCTGAGGTTTTTTTTTTTTTCACATTCATACACATGACGTATCGATATATTATACTGATCTCCACTAAGTTGTTGATACTGGCCAAACCTTGCCTCAAGGTTATCTGTCTGAAACTTTCCTGGTAATATATACATCATGTTCGGTACATTTATACAGTATTTAGTCAATTCTAAAATTGCGTAAGTAGTATGGTGCAGTGCCACTGGCAGTATCAGAATTTTGGGGGAATTTTTGACAACCCTAACACAAAACTGCAAATAACATATACAAAACTCGTAATTTCTCCATTTAAAATGGGTTGTTTATTTTCTTTATGGAATATACTTCCAAAATAAACTATTAAAATTGTTTAAAAAGTAATAGAAATATTATTTTTTTATTGCCGGCATTTTGTAAACACTTTTTTTTTTTTTTTTTTATAAAAAATAATATTTCTATTATTTTTTTAAACAATTTTAATAGTTTATTTTGGAAGTATATTCTCCAAAATTCTGACACCTACAGGGCCACGACATTTACTACAAATAATTATTGATAAACTTTTGGGATAACAAAAACGGTCATAAACTTTAAAAAAAAGTTTAATCTATTTCACGCTGATATAAATAATGCACAGTAAAATAGTTGAATTAAAAAGATAAATGATTTTTCTTATTTAGAATTGTTTAAACAAGGAATTCCGTTTTTACGATATCGCTTTTATTAAATTGTTAGATGAAAGTACATAATATTTTCACCATACTCCCCATTTTAAATAAGTTTCTAAATAATAATTTATTATTTCAGCACATAACTTAAATAACATGTAAAATTCATTTTTTATATACATACTTTCATTTTTATTTTAAAATACGTTCTAAAAAAATAAATAAATAAAAATTAAAAAAGCGTTTTTTTTTTTGTTTTTTTTTAAATATCTCAAACATTTTAACACTTACTCTGCTATATTTAGATGGAGTAAAATCCTTTCTTTTTATTGCATTAATCCACTGGTAAATTCTTTCCTTTTTTTTTCGGGGAAATGAAAACATGGTAACTTTTGGTCCATTTTCGTAGTTACCTCGGCATTTTGGAACTATACATCTCGACGGCATGTTTAAATTTATTTAACCCTCCAAAACTTTAAACCAACTTCCGGTTTAGTCATGAGACACATGACCAAATTTCAACAGACCGATGTTCATGACGTCACCAGACTAAATTATAGTCGTCGCTAGGCCATCATGTTACTGTAGCCATGTTTGAAGTATAGTGCATTTAGCGAACAGATGAGGAAGAAATCTAGTTTTAATTCTCGACCATATGTTTGTATAAGAGGTTCCACAATATGAATTTTTAGAGTCTACTTTTTTTATCAACTTTAGCTTAGAGAATCTTTCTTTCCCAAAGGGAGACAATGCAGTTCCCTACAATTCTTATGAAAATATTATTTTAAACTTTAGCTTTAAGGATAATGTATTTGGGGAAGGAGAAGATATTATTTAGACATTTTTTCATTTATTTCTTGAGTTAGTCATTTTTCCCAGGTAGCACTAGTGCATAAGTACCAGTAGCATATATTATCTGTTATAAGCAATGAAAATAAACTAGGTTTTGAATAATGCAAACTATTTGAATAAATACATCTGTAGACATTCTCTTGTGGCAAAAATCTATATAATAAATGGAGTGATATCATTGGCCAATCATATCCATTGTTTTTTGTTTTCTATTTAAATAAATGATGAATTTCTCGTGGTTTGATTTATTGTTAAAATTATCAGTCTTGATTAAAAATTTATTTGATGAAATAGTTTGAATTCCCCTATTATAATGAATTGAAAAATTCTATGCTTCACACCCCAGGCTGAATCAAATATAAATTTGGCAGATCCAGTGACATTGAGCTTTATTGACGAGAAATCAGACTGATTTATTTATAGATATAAACAAATTACCATTTATCAAGGCTAAAAACACTTGAGAATAAATGTTAGCGAGAAATGGATAGATTGATAATTGGATGATAATGAATATTATGAGAAGATTAAAAATCTGTATGCCACCCACTCAAAACAACAGCTGATTTAGGAAACAGTAATTCTTTCCCCTTTGTCAGAAATATCACTTATTCCACTGAGTGCTATAAGACAAAATGGGGGAGGGGGGCAAAGTTTACAAGAATATTTTGCCCATAATGGATTCTCAATAAAACTCCATTTATCATATTGGTTTCAGTAATAAATTAAATTCAATATTATCTAAAGCTCAGTTAATCAACGTTTATTTCCCTAAGGCTTTTTTGCTTTATTTTATTCATATAAACTACATGATAAAATATCTGTCAGTTTGGGGATTGAGTTATATTTGAAAAATATTTGGTTTGGGGGTTGAGTTATATCTGCCCATCGACATTTATTTAAAAAAAAAAAATTATGCACCATTTTTATTTTTCTCTCCATTCAGGAATTTTAGTTGTTTTAATTAGTGGTAATTTGCATATTTCACAAGGCACCCGTTTTTTTCATGAACTTTCCATCATTTTTAATCTCTCTCATTGTATGTTGTGCATGCCCCCCTCCATACTCTTGTTCTGTATATCGTCTGTTACTTTTTTCCTCTCATAATTTCGCTCTCTCTGTTTAAAAGTAATAAAGGAAAAGATAAAAACATTGGAATAGTCCACAAAAAATATCCGCACGTGCAGTAATATTTTTAGCCTGTTGATCAAAAGAAAAATATAGGAGAGAGAGATGTCTAACAAGCAGAAGTTAATTTGGGATTTTGTTTTTTAAAATTTAACTGGCTTTGCAAACTCATCATTTCCTGTTTCAAGCAATTTAGCAAGTTCAGTGGCTGGCCTAACGGAGCATAATGTTTTCTAATATACACACACACAGGATAAAAGATCAATAATTGTGAAATTATAAATCAGCTTCAAAGGGAGAAACAAAAATCCGAGTAAGTGTACGATCGTTTCGGAAACGATATCCATTTATTTAATATTGACAAATAAAATCCTACACCCCATAATATCATTTTCATTATTTTTATTATTTTTTAATTTTTGTAATTTTCAAGTCTTTGCTGTTTTAATATCTGTGGTAAACTTTGACTTTGGGATTGTTATAATCAGCTTTTTCTAATGCATTACCCCCACCCGAGTAGAATGGCACCGTGTTTATATTGAGGATTTTATTTGATTCTTTTTCGTTTTCATTTTGTCTTTCTTCCAACAAAGTATGGGACATTTATATCTAGTTAATGCCTAGAATACAAAACAAATAATAATTTGATTGGTCAGTATTTGGATATTGCTTTTTTTCTGTCTTCTACATGTAATTGTTTTGCTTTTTGTTTATGTATCAGTATCTCTCTTTCTGTTTCCTCATCATTTTCTCAATCTCCTCTTTCTCCCCCCCTTTCTCTCTCTCTCTTCCCTTTCTCTCTCAATCCCCTTCTCTCTCTCTCTCTCTCTCTCTCTCGATTTCTATAGCAGTACCTTCTCTCTCTCTCTCTCTCTCTTTCTCTCTCCATGGCGATGCCGTTTGTTCAAATCCATTTCCTTAAAATTACATTGTAATACTATTGGGAAGGTATAACAGATCCTCCCCCACAAATCAAATATGGGTAAAAATAGCACCTTGTTTTCAATTAATTGTAAACAATGTATCGTTTACAATAGTTATTGTTTTAAGCATTACATAGTCCCAAAAAAGGTTGATTTACTGTAAAACAGACCAGCCAAACCAATCGGATATACTTATAATCATGGGATAGGATCATCTAGAATAACTTGTTGTAAATGAATTGCTAAACGCATTAAGGGTTAATTAATAAATCAAATGTTTTCTACACGTGTTTTGCTGATTGTCTCATATTCAAAGCAGGAAAACCTGATGTTGATTAAAGTCTGTTCCTGGGAAGATATGAACCTGAAACTACCACGCTTGTTCCAGATGGGTTGCCAGATCGTTTGGATTCGACATTCTGTGTTTGCGTGTACTCTGCATTTATTTCTTCACTGTCATTTTTATTTGATACGATGAGATGCAGTATGCATCTATTTCAGGTGTGAATCCAAAGGCATCACACATTTTCTGACAGTGAAGAAAACAAAAAATGTAAGTTAACTAAAACCATCATCCATTTATTGTATTAACTAACTGTGTCTGCGGAATGCAATGAAGTTGTTTTAGTTTTAAATTTTTGTGAGCACATTTTTTACTTTAAGATATTCTTCAATTTACAATTAGCTATCTCCCTTACAAATTATTATTTTTTAGGTGATTATTATTATTATTATTATTATTATTATTATTAGCATACAAATTTACATGGTTCCGACACTATATATTCTAATGTTTCGGACAAATGGTTGGTTATTTGTCTGAAACATTAGCATGTCCAGTGTCGCAACCATGCAAATTTGTTTATGTCAATAAAAATGTTTTCCTTTTCCTTTATTGAGCACTCTTCATAATCTTATCAATTCATTAGTTATCACTCTTAAATACCTTTTAACTGTGTGTGTGTTTGTGCGTGTGTGTACTGCTAATCTTGTCCCAAATTAAATTCCATCAAGTATTCACTCTTTTGAAAAAAAGAAGCTATGACTATGAAAGTATGCTTTCAGTAGTGTCCTGGAGGTTATCTTGGTTTTGTTTTTCCTCACTTAAAAAAAAAAAAAAATTGCAAAAAAAAAAAAAAAAAAAATTTTTTAATAGGAAGATAAAAAAATACTGTGGCAGCCTCCAGAGCACTGTTCAAGCATTACTTCAGCTGCCCTCTCTCTTTAAGATAGGTAGAGTTTCCTGAAAACCATTGGACAGTTTCAGTAATAATGACCTACTACTTAAAAGTTTATGAATATATTTTTAGCAATTGTATTTACATTAGTGTCATGAAAACCACATTTTGAATATAATAATGGGCATAAATACATTACTGGATGGTGGACATTCTGGACACTCCTTTGAAACAATGAGACCAGCATGCTGATATTTCTCTCTTTCTCCTCTCCCCATTCCTCTCCTCCTCGGCCTCTCTCAATAAAACTGTCTTCCAATCTGTTTTTTCACAGGATTAACCTATCTTTTGTATCTCTATTTGCCTACCCCCTCTATCATTTTGAAGTTATTTTCTATTTTTCTGGGTTTTTTTTTATATCTCTTTGTGACACTTTGTATAGGTAAACTGCCATAGAAAATTTCAAGTTGCTATGTTGTATAGCTAATCCATCCCCTTCATATTCTATTGATCTTTGAAAAGGAATTATGTTTATTGTCACTGTGTGTTATTTCCGGTTTTCTCAAAATTGATTCATTAGTTTTTTCACAAAATTTTGCAGGAACATATATGACCATGAAAGCAGAAAAGTAAATTTTCAGAAAATCTCTAATTTGTCCACCCCTCCCTCCACTCTCTAAGGTAGTTTTAGTCAGCCTTCATCTGCATACTAAAATCCAACTAAACACAAACATCTAGATTTATCATGTCCTAGTACACCATTCTTTATGGACTTGAAATAGGATCTGCACAAACTACAGGTCTTCAATCACAACTGGTTGTATCAATTGGGCCACATCAAACCGCTTGACAGAATCTTTAATTTCAAAGTCCAACATTGTTTCCACACACATTCTCTCAGTTGTTTTTCTACTCAAATAGCTTATTTCCTTGAATAGCTTGCCTTTGGAATGTCCTTTCTTCCTCTTCTCTTACTGACTGTACCAACATGCAGAAATTTAAATGTAATGTGAACTAACATCTTGCTGCACAACACATCACCTATAAATCCCAGTATCCCCTTACATTTCAATGGCAATGTGTGTTTGGAATTTGAATTAAAGTAAAAAAAAAAAAAAAAAAAAATTAATCCAAAGAATTAGAAAACAATCATTTTTCTGCTGATTGCTCTCAAAATGGCGTTTTTTCATAACAATTTGTTTAAAATCAAAATTCACTAATATTGGGATCAATGGTTATTTATGCAAATTAAGTTAGGATGATCCACAGAAAAAAAGACTTTGATTCTCAGGGTGTACCTAAAGAAGGATAAAGATGATAAATTTACTGAAAATTATTTAGATCATCTAATTATACTTACAATTCAAACTAATCAAGATTGATTACATATTTTAGATAGAAGGAGCAAGACAAATTTTCTCATTCAATCCCAAACAATGCTGAACTTTCCTGCTAGTCATTATATAAAATTACATGTATATTTTGTATGTATGTAGTTGTCTCTAAATTGGATTCATTTCTAAACTAGTATCATTGTGAGATTTTGGAGTGCAGCTGCTAGGAATACAGGTGAATAATGTTGGCTATATTTAATTTAGTTTTATAAAAAGGGAAGCCCTTTGTTAAAATTCAAATGTTTCAGTTTTTGTGAAATTTTAACAATACATATTAGACATATATCCGTTATTTAATATTCTCTAAATTACAGTTTCTTTGGAGTATTTTATGAGGCATAATATGGGTAAAATTTCCCATTTGAAAATTCAAATATCTCAGAGTTGCACTGAATTCAATCCATAGTCATTAAACACCAATTAAGCAAAGTTGAATTTCAGTTTATTCTTAAGACTCTTTAGGCTTAAATTTTTGACATTTTCTCAAACGAAAGTCATGTAATTGATTTTGATTAAAATTGGAATAAAGGATTCTAGACATAAGGTTTGAGTAGTATTATATATTGGTTTTAATCTTCTGTAAGGAGACATAAAAGTGTAGTTCCGGGGAGGAGGGTGATTTTATCAGTCCTGGGATGTGTATTCTTCTAGTAAAAATAAAATTAAAATCTATGGAATTTCCACTTGTTCTTTCTCTCCCTATATATATATATATATATATATATATATATATATATATATATACACACTTCCATCCACTGGAAATTTTCCCACATCTCAATTGAAAAATCAGCCAGTCAACCATGTTGTAGCTTTTATTTTGGTACTTGACTCTTGACCTTATATCCAAACCAGGATGTCAGTTTGTAAAAAGCTTGAAATTCATCTTTACTTGTGAAATAAACACATTGTTTGCACAGTCAGTCCACCCTTTTCCCCCTTCCATGTTTGAGCTTCATGAATAGAATTACAAACCACCTCGTTTACATCTTTTGTTTGTTTGTCTCTGATGACGTCATCCATTGAGTCAGATTGGGGGCCAGACATCTTGTATGACATTATAAACCATTAAGATAGAAAATTATTGTATCTTTCATTTCGATAGTGATGTATGAATAAATATGTACAAAAAATATTGTATCGGCAGAAAGTGTAGCCATGCTGATAACAGGTGATACTCAGAAATATGTACCTTTTGTGTACGTAAAAATATTTATAAATGTTTAAATAAAATATATGAATATTGAATAACAATAAAAATAAACTAAAAAATGTCCTGTCAAAAAAGGGATCAGTACAAAAAAAGGGGAGAGAACCCTTCACCATTTAGGAAGCAAAAATTAAATAGAAACCTATGAATGTCCACTCCACCTAAGACGAGAAAAACTTGGACTACAATATTATATCAAATTTTTCTCAAACTCCAACTTCCAATTGTGTCTTCCATCCTAAATACCAAACTTTCTTCAGCAGAAAAAAAAATGTAAACTTTTGAATTAAAAATCGCTAGAAAACTGTCAAATAGACAAAAACAACATAAATCGAAATTCCCTGAACATCCTCCTTGGTTACTAAAACAACCTAGAATCATTCTAAACCTATCAAAATACTCCAAATCTAACCCCCCCCCCCCACATTTTACATAGACCACCTAAACGACATACTAGAGCAACATCCAAATTGAACACAAATATATACTGACGGCTCTAAAGACAAGAATAAAGTTGGAAGTGCAGCCATTTATAATAACATCATATCCCAAAAACGCCTACAAGACGACACATCAATCCAGTGCTGAAGCCACAACCACAAAAGTATCAGGCAAAATGACAAACATAAACTTAAGTTATAATAGAAAATAACATGTATTCAATATTTATGCATATCACTGTAATATATATATATATATATATATATATATATATATATATATATATATATATATATATATATATATATATATATACTCTAATATAAAAATCACTTATGTGCGTGAGTGTGTGAGTTCCTTCCTCATAGGTTTCAAAATAGCTGAGTCTATCTTTTGCAAATTTCACACAAAGCTAATTTAACACTGGCGGTATTCTTAGATGTTTTGTACAGAAAAGTATTGAAAATCGAAAAAATCCAATCTTAAAAAGAGCTTTTTATTTCTTTTACAAGGGAATACTTTATGTTATACCGGTTAAGGGAGATAGTAAAATTTCAACAAATCATCTCTTCTTAAAAAAAACAAACAGATTTATTATAATTTGAAGATATAACTTAATGGTAGAGCATTATAATTTGAAGATATAGCTTAGTGGTAGAGCATTATAATTTGAAGATATAGCTTAGTGGTAAAGCATTATAATTTGAAGATATAGCTTAGTTGTAGAGCATTATAATTTAAAGATATAGCTTAGTGGTAGAGCATTATAATTTGAAGATATAGTTTAGTGGTAGAGCATTATAATTTGAAGATATAGCTTAGTGGTAGAGCATTATAATTTAAAGATATAGTTTAGTGGTAGAGCATTATAATTTGAAGATATAGCTTAGTGGTAGAGCATTATAATTTGAAGATATAGTTTAGTTGTAGAGCATTATAATTTGAAGATATAGCTTAGTTGTAGAGCATTATAATTTGAAGATATAGCTTAGTGGTAGAGCATTATAATTTGAAGATATAGCTTAGTTGTAGAGCATTATAATTTGAAGATATAGCTTAGTGGTAGAGCATTATAATTTGAAGATATAGCTTAGTTGTAGAGCATTATAATTTGAAGATATAGTTTAGTTGTAGAGCATTATAATTTGAAGATATAGCTTAGTTGTAGAGCATTATAATTTGAAGATATAGTTTAGTGGTAGAGCATTATAATTTGAAGATATAGCTTAGTGGTAGAGCATTATAATTTGAAGATATAGCTTAGTGGTAGAGCATTATAATTTGAAGATATAGCTTAGTGGTAGAGCATTATAATTTGAAGATATAGCTTAGTGGTAGAGCATTATAATTTGAAGATATAGTTTAGTGGTAGAGCATTATAATTTGAAGATATAGTTTAGTGGTAGAGCATTATAATTTGAAGATATAGCTTAGTGGTAGAGCATTATAATTTGAAGATATAGCTTAGTGGTAGAGCATTATAATTTGAAGATATAGCTTAGTGGTAGAGCATTATAATTTGAAGATATAGCTTAGTTGTAGAGCATTATAATTTGAAGATATAGCTTAGTGGTAGAGCATTATAATTTGAAGATATAGCTTAGTGGTAGAGCATTATAATTTGAAGATATAGTTTAGTTGTAGAGCATTATAATTTGAAGATATAGCTTAGTTGTAGAGCATTATAATTTGAAGATATAGTTTAGTGGTAGAGCATTATAATTTGAAGATATAACTTACTGGTAGAGCATTATAATTTGAAGATATAGCTTAGTGGTAGAGCATTATAATTTGAAGATATAGCTTAGTGGTAAAGCATTATAATTTGAAGATATAGCTTAGTGGTAGAGCATTATAATTTGAAGATATAGTTTAGTGGTAGAGCATTATAATTTGAAGATATAGTTTAGTGGTAGAGCATTATAATTTGAAGATATAGCTTAGTGGTAGAGCATTATAATTTGAAGATATAGTTTAGTGGTAGAGCATTATAATTTGAAGATATAGCTTAGTTGTAGAGCATTATAATTTGAAGATATAGTTTAGTGGTAGAGCATTATAATTTGAAGATATAGCTTAGTGGTAGAGCATTATAATTTGAAGATATAGTTTAGTGGTAGAGCATTATAATTTGAAGATATAGCTTAGTGGTAGAGCATTATAATTTGAAGATATAGTTTAGTGGTAGAGCATTATAATTTGAAGATATAGCTTAGTGGTAGAGCATTATAATTTGAAGATATAGCTTAGTGGTAGAGCATTATAATTTGAAGATATAGCTTAGTGGTAGAGCATTATAATTTGAAGATATAGCTTAGTGGTAGAGCATTCAACCACAGATCGAATAATCTCCTGTTCAAGCCCGGGTGTACCTGACCATTTTATTTTAATTTTTTCTTATTAATGATTTCGATTTACAATAAAAGAAGAGGTATCATTTAAAATTGCTGCAAATCATTTCTTAATTTGCATATTTTAAAACTAAACATTTATCAGAAGTGACTTTTCCAGGGCATTCATCATCAAGATCAAATATCAGATATTGTAAACAAATGCAAACTGAATTTGATGAACGACATTCTCATTAATTTTTCATTTCTTTTTGCGAATTAGTCCAACGGGCAAATTATTCCTTGTAATATACATGTAATATTCAATAGAGGATTGATTCTGTAATAATACATATACAATCTGCATAAATTAAAATAAATAAATATATATATATTGATTTCTTTTTGGAAAATAATCACTCATATAGGGGTTACTCTTATCTGAATTGTTGTTCATAATAATCAAGGCTGTGGGTGCTTAATACAATAAATAAATGGAAAAATAGTCTTGAGTAGTTTTTTGAGTTGGTGATCTTGCTTCTGTCAGGCTGGGATATGGTTCTATGCAGTTCTAGGACAACCATCCCAGGCTTTACTCTCGCTATTTGAGAATAGATTTATTGCTAATATGTAATTAGGATCATTCATTTAATTATATGACTGTGACTGTGTATAGGTATAATAAATTAGCTTTACACTTTATTGCAGTTTCATGGTAACGTGATACTCAGAAATGTACTGATTGATCTCTCTGACATAACTAACCATTATACTAATCAACTCAGTATTCATGTGACGTCGAATTTTATGCGTATTTTAAAATATTTGTTTTGTCCAGTCTTTCAATAGCACATAATGAAATTTTTTCAGACACAGATCAATAATTGCCTCGTATGACGACTGCTGACTGCCAGAAAAGATTTAATTTTTTAGCTTGTATTAAAACACTATTAATCACAAAAATATCAATGGGTAGAGAATCTATATAAAACTAGCTATAATTAGTGTTGCACAGGATGCAGTGAAGTCATTTTACCTTTTAAATTTTGTTTGTACATGTTTAAACTTGAGGAAGACAATGATTATATTCTCAGCTTTAAAATGGTTTGTCCCTCTTTGCAGATTTGTATTTTGGGGTGATTATTTGAAAAGGTTTCATAGTTGCAAGTGTTTGTGCCGGATTAAGTAATTTTTAAAATAAATTATAACTAAATATGTTATGCCAATAACACAATAATAACAAATAAAAATGGGCTAGTCAAAAGCAAAGTTTAATTTGTCAGCTTAAATCTTATATGCGTCTGACTTTGAAAATCTGACAAGATAACTTTTTATGTTAGATATAAATTTGTATGGTAGAATATGGCTAAATAAAGTTTTTGAATACATTCGTGTAGATGCTCTTTTTTCTTGCTTGGTCTTGTTTGGATGATACTGATTTATTAGTAGTGAGTATTATTATTTCTCTCGTTTCTTTAAGTCAACCTGAGAGAGTATCCCCCCTTCTCACCAGTTCATGTAAAGTGCCTGAAATTCATTCAACCATGCATGACTGTCATTCACATAATTGAACCTCTTGGAAGGTAAACTTATTTTTGTTCCCCCAAGAAGGCCTTCAAAATTCCACCTGTCCGTAAGTATAATAATGTTTAAAAAATTTGTTTTTATCAATTTATCGCATATATTCAATGTTTCAGGATCAATTATTTACATTGAAATAGGTTTACCACATAGGCATAACTCACAATCTTAAATCTAGCTGTCTTGACCCAGCATTGCCTGGAATCCATTTTACATAGGACGTATTTGACTCTTATACTGGTAAAGGATTGAATAAAAAAAATAGGAGGCGAGAAAAATCATTTTATGTACGAGTATATCACACACAAAAAAAAAAAAAAATTGAAAATAAAAAGCAAAGGCTTCAATAGAAGTTGCCTTATTTCAAATGAGTTTTTTTAGCATTTTCTTTAAAGGAATGTATAAAACACTGTCCACTGCCTTGAATATAGAAATCAGGATTTACACCAGTTATAAAGTCAGTATCCATTTTACAATGAACGTCTAAGTGTAGCAGTTATAAACATTACTTTCCTCCTGCATTGTTGAAGGACTGCTTTCAGGTCTTTTGAGATGATTAAAAATTGACATTTTTCATATGGGAACTTTTATTGATAGTACACACATGCAACACTAGTCCCCTTAAAAGTAATCTTCTCCGGCTGCAATGCACTTGTTGTACCATTCCAACAACTTCTGGAAAGCACCATAGAAGTCCTCTTGTGTTAACATGTCAATGACCCTCGTCACAGCCTCTTTCATCTCCTCAAGTGTCTCATAAGGTTTTTCTTAAGCTTAGGGAATAACTAAAAGTCACAGGGAGCAAGGTCTGAACTATAGTCTTAGTCTGTGACAAGGATGAAGTTGTGGTCTGCACCCTTGGGACATACTTCACGCAAATTTTCTGCATCTTCAATTCCTTATGAATAATTTAGGTTCAGTTCCCACACTGACATCAAACTGTGCAATTATTGTCTCTACAGATACACAATGGTTCTTATCCATGAACTTCTTTATTTGACAAATCAACTTCTGACTCCCTTACTTCTCCCACACCTCTCATCATCCCTCACAGACTCCATGCCTTTCTTGAATCTCTTATGCCACTCAAAAAATGATGCGCAATTCATGCAAGATGGTCCAAAAGCTGTCTGAAGCATTCCATACGTTTCTGTGGCATTTTTTCCAAATTTAAAACAGAATTGTATTGCATATCATTCTTCTAAAATGTCCTTAGGTCCAGATTGCATTTTTGAAATTCACAAGCTGTGACAATCACACTTTAGTAAGATGTATTCCAATTCCTGCTATAGCTGTTCATTTGAACCTGACATCATAAAATTGGTCAGACATCTCAAAATGTGTAGCAATAAATACTGAATTTTCCAGGGTCAATGACAATTTTAAATGCTTATTGAAGGCACTTTGTGGTTATTTATAGAAGGGGATTTCCTTTCCTTTTGTTACAAAATATTATAGAAGTTTGTATTACAATCCAGCGAAGATAAACTTATATAAGTGTAATCACCTTTCACTAGAGAATAAGTTTTTCATGTGCTGTTCATGTAATTAAAACTTTTTTAAAAACAAAAATTTAAAAAAATAGCCAGAAAATAAGACGATCTCAATTTACCTATATATATATATATATATATATATATATATATATATATATATATATATATATATATATATAATTTCAATGGGGGTTTTATGAAGCATAAAATCGATATTGTTTTTAATATTTTATTTTTTTATATTTCAAGTGGTCTTGATCACAAAATGTAGAGAAATGACTATATTTTAGGATCAAGAGCAAAGGAATACTTGAAATATCAAAAGATATGACATTGTTTTTATGCTTCATAACCCCCCCCCCCCCCAACCTTGGAATTACTATTCTAGAAGCATATCTGGAATAATATATGTATATCTTACATACATACATACTTACATACATACATACTCAAAATATATACTATTTTATTTTTAGAGGGTAGGGGTAAGGAATCTGGAATCTGAAGAAAGGTCAAGATTTTTGATTGACCCAAGCCAACAATTTTTTTCATTGAACATTTCTTTGTGTGGGTGGATTAAAAAATGTCACCAGGAAGAGAGGGATTTTAAAATTGGAATGTTTGGTATTAGTCAATGGCTCTTCTCCTGATAGGAAAAGGGGTTCCTGAGGCTGACATTATTATTATTGACTTTTATCACCCTCATGAGGAAAAGGGACATTGGAATGTCTTACTTATATCTCTGGAACCTTCCTCCCAACCCCATCCCAGCTTATTTTTAGCTAGGTTCTTTCTTTCTCTCTAGGGTCAAGGGATACTGTGGGTAGTAACTTGAGTGTTATTGAAGGTTTTTGTAATGTTTACAGTAAGCCTTTTCATGAGTGATATCAGCCCTCTCCACCCAGACTTTACATGCAACTCCCCCCCTTCACTATACACTGAAAGTTTTGTTTGTTTTGTGTTTTGCTTCTCTCAAAAGAAAAAAATAGAAAGATTTATGGTAAATGTTTTTTGTTACCTCCCATTAAAGGAAGTGTTCTGTTTTTGCCCTATTTTTCCAAAAATAGCTTTGTGAGCAGAATTTATGTCCAACAGGAGTTTCTAGTCAGAGCCGACTCCTTCCCTAGAACAGAATCTGAAGGGGACCGAGAAAGGATCATTTCAGCATCAT
This sequence comes from Euprymna scolopes, assembly GCF_053919585.1. NCBI lineage: Eukaryota > Metazoa > Mollusca > Cephalopoda > Sepiida > Sepiolidae > Euprymna > Euprymna scolopes. The sequence goes on from NC_136502.1 coordinate 60,576,473, forward strand.
TCCTTCTTCGATTTACTTTTCCTGAAAATAGAAATGTTTTTCAAACTTAGGCCATTTTTAACAAGAGCCAACAAAACAAATAGGTATAAAGAAAATAAACAAGTACATAAACAAATAAATGTTACCAAAGGCAAGATAAGTTACTTTTCTACCTTCTGAGCTAAGTTTTTTTTGTGTGTGTGTGTTAACTTATTTTAAAGCAGTTTAGTTCAATAAAAAGTATCTCCAGTTCTGTTAAGTTAGAACAAAGAAAAAATGTCTGATATTAGACGATCATGTAGTCTCGATAATCGTTCAAAAATAAAAGATAACACAAAACTGGTAATAAGAACATACAGTTTAATTAAACATTAGCTTCTCGCATGATTGGCTATTAGTTGTAATTCTGTTTAATTTTCTCTTTTTGAGAGATTATCAAAACTACATGACTGTCTAATGTCAGCCATTTTTTTCATTCTAACTTAACTATGTTGACACTAGTTTTGTATTACTCTAAACAATGCTTTAAAATAAGTTGAAATGAAAAAAACTTATGCAGATAGGTAAAAGAGTAACTTGCTTTTCGTAACATTTATTTATTGTATATTTTTTCACTCTCTTTTTTTGTTGCCTCCTGTTAAAAATGCACAAAATTCATGAGTCGTTCTTTTTTCTTTTTTTTTTTTTTTGTTTATTTTTTCGCCTTGCCACAGAGACGTATTAGATTACTGTGAATTAGCAGCCAGATTTATAGAGGCATCCTAAGTGAGGAGTTGTGCAGCAAGATGTATGTTCACATTACATATAAATGTCCGCTTGTTGTTATAGTCAGCGTAGCTTCTTTCTTTGAACTGCTTTGAATCGTCAGAGCACATTTATCGAACTATGTGTGCAACAATCACTAGGATGCAACACTACAGTGATGGGACAGGGATTGAAGCTTAGTAACTTTTAACAATATGGTGTGATGAGATCAGTTTTAGTTTGCACATAAGGTAGACAACTTTTATAATATTCTTCAATCTGAAATATGAGTTTTCCTTTTTCTGATTTTTACTTTTAGGTGCTTATTTAACATTGTTATCAGTTATTTGAATCCAGCCAAAGTAATTTACAAAATTATAGTAAAATATGGTAGAATAGAACAGTAACAAATGAAAATTGGTTCATCAGTTGATTTGTCAGCTTTAAGATTGTGTTTGACTTTGAAAATCCAACAAGATAACTTAATGATAATAATAATAAAAAATTTGATACTGCACAAGTATGCAAATCTTCTACTATCAGGTAAAGTGGAATATATTTTAATAGTATATATAATAAATGCTGATCCAGTGGGACACAAGTGATCTAGTATAATGGTAAAACTGATAATCTTGCTTATTTGCACATTGAATGTTTTAGATGGTTGGAGGAAAAGTGGCGAAACAGTAGTGGAGGGGAATAGAGGAAATAGTAGCAGCATCGTAATAAGAGTGTGATGTAAGTAAAACAATGGAAAAGACTAAAGTAGGAAAAGTAGCAATGTAATAAAAAGTGTAAGAGGATGACACAAAAACGAAAAAAAGCATATAAATAATTTGCATATGCAAATTATTTATTTAATCAACCAATTCATTGCTCACGGATGTTACCATTTGAGTATATTTGGATTCATGTATATCATTGCTCAACTTCCCTCTTACAAAGTGATCAAAATTATGCAAACTAGTAATTCTTTAATTATATATTTCTGATTATTTCGTCTGAAGAGAAAAGCATAATTTTTTAAACTCCATGGAATAAGGGAAAAGAATCTTATTTTTATTCTTTATTTGAATTTTTGATGAATTAATTATGTAATTTTTATTTTTCATGATTTCAATTTTTCTTATATTAATGCTCGATCTATAATATTGAGCATCCTTTTATCATGATAAGATCTGATAGAAAATATATTGTTCAATTATAACAATATAGAATTTGGTAGGCCTTCCTACTTGCTCTTTCTTACTGAGGAGGCACAACGAGTCTATCTTTCCTCTTTCATTATCTTTATGGCAGGTGTTCGACTAAGCTCCAATCTTTGATCCCTCCCTGTGAATTGTTCACAAGAAATACTCAAATACTTGTAACACCCACCTCACTCTATGAAACTAAACAAAAATTCCATGAGCAAAGTTAGTTTCCTAGAATTGTCTGCCTGTGGAATGTAATACCACATGCCTGCTTCCCATATTACTATAACATAGCAGTCTTTAAATCTAATGTGAATAAATTCCTGTTGAGCCGTCCTCTTGGATAACCTAGCCCTACCCAAGCCCCTCCAAGACTGTTCTTGTTGTCTCTCCATCTACCTGACACCTAGCCTTCATCCTAGAGTGGCTCCAGTACCTTGATAAGTGATGACCTACCTAGCAAAAAATATATATATACACACAGGATAGGAACTAATATATGATTGAACAATATAAATATTTTATATATCTATAATAGCTTCTCCAAGTTCACTATATTAATTTTTTAATAAAACTAAAAAATGAAGAGAGCTAGCAGTTACACTTTATGAATTCTTACTTAAGCCTTGTCAGTGTATCTTTCTTTCTAGTTAATTTAATTTAAATTGCCTCCTTTGAAAATCGGCAAATATTTTAAGAAAGATTTAAATAATTGATCCATTTGTTTTTTATTAGATCACTTTAATTAATAATAGTGACAAAACTAGGGATAAAGACTTGGATATGAAACAAAATATGATGAGTATGCTAACCCATTTTGATGTTAATATAGGAGAGATAAATGAAAAACAAACGTTTATTCATTTATATTTTGTTCATTTCTTTGTAAATGTCTACGTTAATGTCCCCGATGTATCAGCATTGATCTAAAAGGTTGCCCGTCATCTAGCGTAAAAGTATGCGTGGTAAGCAGTTAAAAAAATAAGATTTCAGAAACTCTTCATTCAAGACTGAAATTTTAAATCCTGGTTGATCCTCAAACAAAACCAATGACATGTTTGGAATCAGCAGGTTACAGTTTGGTTTTAAATAGACACAACCAAAACAAAAGGAGGGAGTAAGTATTTTTTGACAGCATGTCGCTTTAAAAATCTACAAAAAATCAAGTAATTATCCAATCAATACGAAATTTTCATCGATTATTAAGTGAAGAATGAACTTAATAATGGTGTACTTTCTTTTCATAATCGATATTTATTTATATATATATATTTTTTTGCCTACAACCCCTCCCCCTTTCTTTATTTATGGATACAAACATGCTTAAAATAATTAGCCGAAACTGAGCAAAATAGATTGTATTATGGGGAGGGTAAGGATTGTAGATTAAAAAAAAAACTTCGCACATATCAGATTTTAAGGTTGAAAATCTGAATTTTGAATGTGTTTTATGTTTTATCGATCAAGACAAAAATGGCGGTGAATGGTGTGGTTTTGGAAAATTTTAAATTCTATTAAAAATAGTAAAAAAAAGTTTTGTTATTCTGATTTTTATATGATAAAATGCAGGCTTTTATCTTTCTGGAAAAGAAAAAGTTGCTCCAGAATAGTGGATTTTAATTTGTTTTCCAAACAACTACTTGTTTATTTTCCCATTTTTTGGCCGTGCCTAGTTTTAAATGATTAAAAAATGTCTCATCATAAACCATTTTCATAAGTAAACAAATTTTGTTTACTCCATTCTTTGTTTTCAGTCCTAATAATATTCTTTATCATTCAACTGACAATTCATCCGTCACCTTAAGCCTTATCCTCGACTGGCTTTTGGCTTTGATAAAGTAATTCATTGATAAAAAAAATAGCACAGTTTAAATTAAAATTTTATGACTTTCAGTTAAAAAAAAACAAAAAAAACAGGATAGCTAAAGTATTCATTTTATCTGACCTGGAAGATTTTTGTTTGTTTGTTTTTTCTGGGTTTTTTTTTTTTTGTTTGTTTTTTGCTCGGGTCGTCTGACCCAGAAAAAAATGTAATTAATATTTTTTTTTTCTGAACAAGGAAGTAACTTAAAAACTCAAAAATTAGGAGATAAAATCCAACAGCATTAAGCATACACTTCAATTTTATTGTTCTCATCTTTAATTTATCTGCAATTGTCGCCATGTAAGTAAGTACTGATTTTTTTATGATTTTATTTATTTATATATATATATATATATATATATATATATATATATATATATATATATATATATATATATACACACACACACACACACGGCATAATCACGTTGATGCACCGCACCGGTTCTCGTCAGATCACCAAAATTAAGCAACGTTGAGCCGGACTAGTACCAGTTTCATATAATTTAATTTTCAAATAATCAAGGAAAGAATCGAAACTGCACATTTTAATGTTTTCAACCCGATACTTTCCCAACTAAACAATCCATACATTTGTTAAGTTGATTTCTAAAATAATGCTCATAATTAAAATCGTATATATTGAAGTTTTAATGAGGTTTTGTCCCCATGGGTCCCTTAGAGGTGAGGTCGGGGGGTACATTAATATTCGGCACATAGTTGAGATTTTGGTCCACTTCCATTGTCTTCCTGACGAATTTTATACATATGATATAAATTTCATTAAAATAAGCTACCATTTGAAGTTAGAAAGAAGTTTGGGCTCTATATAGTTCATTTGTTATGAGGACGCTTAAAGATTTTGGAGCACTTCCATTGTCTTCCTCAGAAAAGTTTATACATAGGATTTAATATTTTATAAATATAGGATATATTTAAAGGTTTAGGGCTGTTGTGCCTGCATAGTCTTTTTAGGGGTGTAGTTAAACATTTGAGAACATTTGCATTGTCTTCTCCAATAAATTTTACATAAGAACACACTTTTAGATTTTATGTAGATTCTTTTTTCTTTAGGGAATACATTAACATCATGCACACGCAGACATTTTTATATAAAGAGATATATAGTTATGCTTATGTGTTTATGTATTTCTATGTCTACGATTCACTCCTAAATTAATTAATTTATCACTAGCGGGACCTGTTGAAATTCCACAGGGGACTCATTCATATGTAATATATTGATGTTGGCATTCTGTAGCTGTTCAGCTTAAATGGAGATGCTCTGATATTATTGTAGCTCTTTTGTTAAAACTGCAAAAGTATTTATCTAAGCTAGCAGGGATGACCGGTGTAGCCTGGTCGTAAAGTACGCTTAAATATAATATTTTAATTCTTGCAGATTTCGTATATATTATTATAGAGCTAATGTTCTATTGATTTTTATATATTATAAAGTTGCGATTTCAAAAATAAAAAAATATATATCCCTATGACTTGGGTTCATCAGCTTGAATCAAAACTGAATCCCAAACTTTATATATATATATATATATATATATATATATATATATATATATATATATTTAGTAATGTGATTCATAATTTAAAATTCAAATTAGAATTAAAAGTTAAAAATCTGTTTCATAAGAAGAAACAACAGCAAAGTCAATAATTTGTACGGTCGTTTCGGAAAGCAATGTTTTTATTGTGATAGACCTTAAGCCACCAACAATAATTTTGACATATAGTTTTTTTTAAACAAAGTCTCCTCATCAGCAAAAGTATTGGGTGGGGTTTTTTATATGTAAAAGACACCATAAATAAACCTAACAATTTTTAAATAAGGCAGATGTATCTGGAAAAAATTAAGGCTAGTGGTTACATTGTCCAAAACATTATGAAAATAACAACCAACATGAGAATAGTAGTTTGCATCTCATACAACTTATCAATCCACATCTAAAAAATTCTAAAATTTTATCAAAATTTCTACATTCACACGATTTCTCCTTATTGGGAATCTTTAGGTGAAATCTATACAGCATTTTGAATTTAATTATGAACTCCTGACACATTGATTAGCAACCAATTCTAATCTCCTGACACTTGAAGGTTCAATCATTGCAATGGACTTTAACTAAGAATAAAATAATGATTAACGCTTCATACCTGATGGAATGAAAACAATCTACTTCTATGGATTCAGTTCGGAATTGTTGAGTTTTATATAAAAATTTCCAAATTGAAAAAGATGCACCTGAAGAAATTCAAAGTTTACATTAGCTGAAATGTTATAAAAATAACAATCTAGAATAATCATCCAAATAATTAAAGCAACGAACACAGAGAGAGCAATGGGATTAAATAGTTGCTGCTTTCTTCCGATGGTGTTAACACATCTGTTATGAAGAAAGAATATAAAAAGAGATTGTTAAGCCTCAACTCATGTATCTTTATTAAAAACGTACTATATGACTGTGAAACCTGACCAATGAGCGCAAGCGACATATGACAACTTGAGTGTCCGAACACTACTATTTGCGTCACATCTTTTTTGTTCACTGGCAACAGTTCATCTCAGAGGCCGCTGTTTGTAGTTACTGCAACATAGCCTCTCTCCAGCAAGCTCTCCTCTTGAGATGACTTTGCTGGTTGGGTCATGCTCTTTATTGTCACCAAGATGATTTCATCCATCCAAGCTATGGAATCCCACCCCCACTCACGTCTCAGGGTTGGAAAAACCGACATGAAAGCCAGCTGAAAACCTGGATCAGAATGCTGAGACAGGATACTGAGCTGATCCTGGCCGTTTGCCATTGGAATTGTGATTAAATAACACTTGCATCTGCTACTGTGGTTGACCATCGTGCCTGGTCAGCATTCATATGGAATGCGATAAATTGTCTGGATGGAGCCAGCCATGGTGAATGCTGAAACAATTATTAATAAAAACGTTTATGAAAGTTGTTATTGGAAAGCAATAAAGAATAGATGGGAACCTTGCCACTGCAACTACAGAAATTTGACCAGTTGATTCTGCTGATGAAAAGAATGCACTGTGGGGATCGAAGAACACCCCAGTTATACTACAATCACTCCCGGCTAATGTGGAGTAGGGGCAGGTAGTTGATATAATGTTCTTACATGTTAAAAGTGAATTCATTCATGATTCTTTTTGTTTAATGTATTTCGTTTGGTTAGAATGATTCAAAAACGCTTTCATTTTATTCTTTTTCCGGCCAGGCAATAACATTCCAACTGGGGATGGTATAGAATGGCCTCTTTTGTTCAGGAATGGAAACTGTGGGTGCCATTTAGTCTCCATGCAGGTCAATGACCTTTCAGATAAGGACACCCACTCATAGGAAACTAAATGGTAGCCTTCTTAGTCGTTTCTATTTTTAGCTTTGACCAACTGTAAGTTAGCATTATTCAAAACTAAAATAAATAAAAAGCTTTATCAAAGTTTTTATTTTTAACGCCTACTTGTTTAAAGGTCGTCCCAAAGGCGCTTTTGATCTAAATAGTAGCATTAATGGTAATGTCATCATTTCACCCTCCTCTCATGTTTTATCCTAAATTTTGTCCAATAGTTTGGAAACCTATAAGTGTTTACCATTAGTAATAGTAAAAATTGCTCAGGTTAGATTGCTTTAATCAAGAAAAAGTGAGTTTGCAAAGCCAGATAAATATTTTTTTTAAATAGGCAAAGTCTTAAATTAGTCACGTTTTTCCTTTCTCTTTCTTCCCCTTTCCTTTTCACATGGTTGTAAATCGTTTTGTTACTTGTATTATTGCTTATGTTTTAGCTAATTTTTTATTAACTTTCTTTATTACCTTGGTTTATAAACAAAGAGAGAGAGAAAGGAATGAGAGACTATAAATTAAGTGGGTAAAACAATACAGAAAGTTGGAAAGTGAAGAATACAACTTAAGTGAGAGATATGCCACTTTATCAGTTAATTGCAAATTATGACTAATTAGAAAAATTTTAAATGCAAGTTTTTTTGTTTTTTTTAACATAGCCCAATCCTGAACCTGAGGAATATTTTAACATATATTTTATGTAATTAAATAAAATATCTAGGGAAAAAAGTTATAGAGAAATTAATGTTGGATAACTTGGTTTTAGTATAACAATAGATAATTTTTACTTTTGTTGGGCATTTCAAGGATTTTTCACGTTAGTTTTGTGTAATTCTCCTATTAGAACTTATTAGTGTTACTATTATTCTTTTTTACTAAGTTTTCACTTGTCCCATTTGTACTGATGTGTTTGAGTTTTTTTTTTTATCATCTCCTCCTTCTTCCCTCTTTCATTCTTCTCAAACAAACGATTCTTTAAAATCTCACTCGGAAACAAATAATGCCCCTCCGCATGAAAATTCATTGTCTCTTATGCCCCTCGAGGCTTGCACATATGCAAATGAGTATGAGCATCGCTTTGAATCCAGTTGCGCATGTGCAGTACTATTTCTGTGTCGACCGGCATGACATTCACCTCATCACATATTGTCTACAAGTTATCAATTAAGACAATTATTAAATGGAAAGAGGGCCAGTTCCTTTTTTTTGTTTTCTTTAGAAACTAAGCAAATATGTGTGTATGTTTTATAGTATTATTTTAAGCCACTTTAATAAAGGAAGGACACTTTGATTGAGACAAAATAGCTATATCGCCCTGGCAGTAAGCTATAGTTAAATAATTTGGATGTAATTACAAATTCGTATGAAAACCGTATTTATATGTTTCAATTATGCAGCTGATCTTCTAGCCAAGTGGTTAACACTGTTGGGTTACAAGGCCCAGGATTGTAAGTTCGAACTTTAAGTAGTTAAACCGTTTTTTAATGACCGATAGATTAGTTTTAAAAATTTAAATTTTTTTTTCTTCCATTATTTTTGATGGAATGCGTTTTCTAGTTTTAACAATTCCAATAATAATACTCCCACCTCCTAAAAATATGTTAAGTGCAATGTTACTACATTCAAACCATCAGTTAGTAACAACTATGAACATCATGGAAGATTTTTCTTCTATTTTCAAAAACAAAACGTGTTTCTTTTATTGGAAAAAAAAAATATCTTACATCATGATATTTAGCTTTTCACTATGTTAATGGTTTGTAAAAAAAAAAATAATTAAAATGCAGTTTGCCTCAATAACTGTCCGTCTGCAGACAGTTTACCATTAAACTCATAATAAATCCTATGACTTTATCTAAACTCCGTGACCTCTATTTGAATTTATTCAAGACATTTTGAATTTAACAATTATTGTTTAAAAAATGTTATTTAAAAAAAATTTTGTACCAAATGTTTAGCTTTTTTTGTTAGTAAAAATAAAGTAAATCTTGTCACTTTTGCCACTAAACAAAGATATTGTTTTCACTTCTTTAAAAAATGAAAGGATATGAAAAGAGATATAAAATAGGCAGTTGGTGTGACACTGAATTCACAAGGTGATCATGCTGGGATTTACTAAATGATTTTCCTCATGCTCCTTTTTTTTATTTATGGAAATCGCTCCAGACAAGGTATGAAGCTACTTGACATGAGACGCTAACAAGAACGAAAGATGATTACTGCAACAAGACATGAGATGCCTTAGTTGTTTTGAAAAGATCCGAGCTTTAAGTAGGAGAAAAAGAAGTATAACAATAATACTATTGCATACATGATCTGATAAATTTGTAGAGAGATAATTGCCACAGGTATGAGAAAGTTTAGAGCGTTAGAGAAACCCTATTTTACAAGAAGCAGAAAGAGCAATGTATCTAATATAAGTAGGAGAAAAAGAAGTATAACAATAATACTATTGCATACATGATCTGATAAATTTGTAGAGAGATAATTGCCACAGGTATGAGAAAGTTTAGAGCGTTAGAGAAACCCTATTTTACAAGAAGCAGAAAGAGCAATGTATCTAATATAAGTAGGAGAAAAAGAAGTATAACAATAATACTATTGCATACATGATCTGATAAATTTGTAGAGAGATAATTGCCACAGGTATGAGAAAGTTTAGAGCGTTAGAGAAACCCTATTTTACAAGAAGCAGAAAGAGCAATGTATCTAATATAAGTAGGAGAAAAAGAAGTATAACAATAATACTATTGCATACATGATCTGATAAATTTGTAGAGAGATAATTGCCACAGGTATGAGAAAGTTTAGAGCGTTAGAGAAACCCTATTTTACAAGAAGCAGAAAGAGCAATGTATCTAATATAAGTAGGAGAAAAAGAAGTATAACAATAATACTATTGCATACATGATCTGATAAATTTGTAGAGAGATAATTGCCACAGGTATGAGAAAGTTTAGAGCGTTAGAGAAACCCTATTTTACAAGAAGCAGAAAGAGCAATGTATCTAATATATGAACTGATTGAGAAAACACTATCCAGAGTTAAATACTTGCAAATCAGAAGGAACAGTCCTAATAATATTAAGAATCTTATCACCAATATCATAACCCTGAAGTTTGTATAGGAGACCAGGATACCACAATAAAAATAGAAATTAACTGATTGATTGATCATGTTCAACCTTTTGCTATGATTCCTGATTTTTCTATGAATGCAATTTTGAAATCAAGCAATCTCTTCAACAATACTATCCAACATGGTGGACAGGAAATTACCTTTACAAGTATTTTACGTCATTTACGAGAAAAGCAAGGGTGGTGTACTCTACAGTGATTGTGTGCATTGTGATTGTGTATGTAACTATGAGTGAATTTCAACATCGCTAATTAAGATTTTTTATTTTGTTTTCTATCTAGATGGAGAGCACTCGAGGTCTGCTGTCATGATTTTTGATTGAGTCCAGGAATGTAGTTTTGAAAGCAGAATATTTTTGCTTCCTTGACATTTAATATTTGTTTTTCTTTCTCCCTTCCAGGTGTTCTCGATGCCACCGGCGCCTGACCAATTGGTACTTTGAGAAAGGGGGACAGTTGTTTTGTCGGCAGGATTACTGGACGATATATGGAGATGCTTGTCATGCATGCTCAGAACTGATTGCAGGCCCTGTCATGGTAACAAACAAATGAACACATCTCTCTCTCTCTCTTGTCTCTTTTTCTCTGTCTATCTGTCTGCCCTCCCCTTTTCATTGTTTCTAACTCTTGTCCTTAATTTGCATATTCTTTTTACTAAGTCCTTGCATTGTTTTTATGCTTTTTAGGTGGCAGGTGAACATCGGTACCATCCTGAATGTTTCCAGTGCTGTAGGTGCTACAGTTACATCGGAGATGGAGAGGGATACGCCTTGGTGGAGCGGACCAAACTTTACTGGTTCGTATTACAAATTAATTATTAAGCCCTTTTCTCAGATTATCAAGTAATTTGAATTATCTCCCTTTGTTAATCCGGCATGTATATTTTTTTATTTCTATATTTCTGACACAAATAAATGAAAATCATTTTTCTATCAAACTTATTAACCATATGGTGATGGCTATTTGTTGTTGAAAAAAAAACTACACAGAATTTTCAGGGTTAAATATGAGAACAAGAAAATATAAATATATATATATTATTCCTTAATTGGAATTCATTTTTTTTTTTTTTGAGATGAGCATTATATGTTAATTTTTATTTTTATTTCGGACTATTAGTCTCATCTTTATTAGTTGTTGTTTTTTTTTGATCTTTTTATTGGTTCACAACGTTTCGGCCAACTTCCTCTGGCCTTCGTCAGGTGGTAACCGCGACGGATAGGAACTTCGAATCTCCTAACTAAAAATGTGGTGAGACGACAACAACTACGGATAGCAGTGATGGCTGAGAATGCAGTTAGGAGATTCGAAGTTCCTATCCGTCGTGGTTACCACCTGACGAAGGCCAGAGAAAGTTAGCCGAAACGTTGTGAACCAATAAAAAGATTAAAAAAAAAACAACTAATAGTCCGAAATAAAAATAAAAAAGAAAATATAACACTAAAATGTGTAATTAGCATAGCTTAATGAAGTGCCTTTCCTGCTCACTAAAAAAATGGTATTTGTCACTAACTTAACAACATTAGTTGGAAAAATAGCAAACAAACTTCCAACCTTGTCTTACTCAACTGCCTGATTATGGGATCATCGTTCAGTCTAAATGATGTTTTGAACTATTAAATTATATAAAAAAGTAATTTCTGGTGTTTTGAGAGATTATAAGTATATCTGTGTGTGTGTGTGTGTGTGTGTGTGTGTATATATATATATATATATTTCAGAATGTGAGAGATTATATAATTATTTCCACAGCCAAACAATGCTACCGCTCACAATAGCCATACAGTCAACAAACCAGAAGTTCAAGACTCTAGTTTCGCTCTCATTTGGGCCCATCAGTTAGACATATCCGAACTGTGGATTCAAAACCTGAGCCTCTTGCATGTGAGGCAAGCACTCTGCTAACTGAGTAAACGCCCCACACACAAGAGAGTCTATTAACTAACACAGATCCAGCAAACCATGGCGAAATCTGATTGTAGAATGGACCTACTTCGTTTCAACAAGGGATGTGGTCATCCAACCAGTTAATAGACTTTCTTGTGTGTGGGGCATTTGCTCAGTTAGCAAAGTGCTTGCCTCACATGCAAGAGGCTTGGGTTTCGAATCCCGGGTTCGGATATGTCTAATTGAACCCAAATGGAGGCGAAACTCGAGTCTTGGACTTCTAGTTTGTTGACTGTATGGCTCTTGTGAGCTGTGGCATTGTTTAGCTGTGGAAATAATGACATATGTATACAGGGTGAAACAATAAATGTGTTGCCCTGAAGAAAGCAACACTACAGCTTAATTTTAAAACGTTTATTAAAAATCAATTTAGGTAACTTGATCATGTAGTAGAGCTGACATCTATTTAATGTAGCCAGTTTTAGCCTTAATCTCCACCTGGAACTGGGAGCATGCCTTTTTCAAAAGTGCTGACAAGAGCTTGGCAAATATTCAGCTGATGGCAGCGATCAAGTTGTCTTTGGTGTTATGGGAGGCCATGTTGGTGATATGACTAAATGAAGTAGTCCAGTGGGTTCAGATCAGGGGAGAGAACGGTAGAAAGTCATAGTACTCCTTCTGAAGCCAAGCCTGGGTCTCTTTGGACTTGTGGGTTGGTGCCGAGTCCTGCTGCCACATCCAAGGTTCTGCCAGTGGCCACCTTATTGCATCAGGGGATCACCACACTCTTCAGCACATCCAAGTACACTTTGGTGTTGACTTTCAAGCCGACTTTGAAGTTGTGAGGTGGCATGATGTCGCCGATAATTACTTGGTTGGTAGCAAGGTGTCAAGCTCAATGACACTTAAAGGATCATTGCATTATGAAAGTGACATGCAGCTGACCCAAAACAGGTAACATCAGAAGATTGAATGAAGAATGGTATCAACCATGTTGACTTGAGAAATCTGTGTGTAAATTTACATTTTTGAATTAGGATTCATGATTTGATTTATTTGAATTTTACGAATAATGTAACTACCGACACCTTCGTCAGGTGTGTCAAGCTCTGGAATGTGTACAGAATTTTAAATCGAGCCCCATTATTTACTTGATGGAGTAGATTGAACTCATTCTGTCAGCTATGACTGAATTAAAGTTTTTGATAAATTCTAATTACATTCTTAGTATCGTCTGTACGAGTTTAGTTCATAATTCTGTATTCTCAAGTTCGATGTAAAGATTCCAGAACTGGAAAAGGTACACCTGAAAAAGTGAAGATAATGTCCAAGACGAAAAAAGTAATCTGCATAATCCAAATACTAGACGAATGAAATTGTCTCATAATTGTATTTGTTCACAATTTGGTCTTGTAATTTTTTAATTACACTTTGTTTCAATGTAATTCTTTAAAATGTATTTTTCAGTGCTAACTGCTACAACAATGTTATGAAACCTAAGTTCACTGAGATGCCTGAGAACCGGAAGCCACATTCCATCCAGTTAGTGGAAATCCCAGCCACCCCAGAGAAAGGGAGCCGTGGTGTGCATTTAACAGTAGAGAAATCTGCTTATACTCCATTCCACAGGGGAGCATCTCATCTCATCCGTATTGCTGGGTAAGGGAGATAACTATGCAAAATGTACCATTGAAATAAAAAAAAAAAAATGTTTCCCTTTTGGATTTTCTTTCATTAATTCAGTTATTGTATTACCGCACTCTATTTATGCACTCCATAATCTTTATATAACTAACATATATATATATATATATATATATATATATATATATATATATATATATATATATATATAAAATGCCTACAATGTATACTTAACACATATATGTTGCATAAATTCTTTTTTTTTTTTAAATGAATACTTGTCATGTTACTAACAGTATCCTGTTTTAAAAATATAAAACTTTTATATAATTGTTTCTTGTTTTGCACTGATGAGATTGCCAAGTGATGAAAAACTATAATGAATTAACTATTTTATAACTATATGCCAACATTGAGTTCAAAGCAAGTTGTTATTAATAAAAGACTAATTTTGAAAATGAGTGTCTGTTCTTTGTAACGTGGTATCTTTGAGGAATATTTATAGCTCTAGTATTGCCCTATTGAGCTATCTAAATGAGAACTTTGTTATTTATATATCACTATCTCAAGTGGTTAAATTACATATAAAAACATAGATGTATGTTTGGGGAAATTTCTGTTTCCTTATGAAAATTAAAATAAATGTCTAGAGTCCTTATTTCAATTTTGATCAAAATGTACTGCATGATGTTGGTACTAGAAAATGTCTTCTATCAAAGCTCAAGGGGGGTCTTAGAAAAAATTGAAATTCAGGGAATTTTTCTTAATTGTTGTCTAATGACTATGGATCAAATTGAATACCACTCTTGAGATATTTGAATTTTCAAGTGTTTTGATGTTTTTACATTATATCCTTCAAAAGCTTTTAAAATACTCTAAAGAAAACAAAAATTTTGTGAATATATTTATATATGTCTAAACTTATAATTAAAATTTAAAAAAAAAAATGCAGATATCTGAATTTTAATGCATGTTTCAACCCTTTTTTTTACCCTTGTTTCATAAAACTAAATTAAACTGAATATACCCCATATTATGCTGGTGCTACCAGATCAGGCTGTCTATTGGCTTCCTGAGATGAAATGCACCTACATCGATTTTCTGTTTTTGTTTTCTATTCTCTTTTATAAAACTTAATTATGTTTTGCAAAAACAAAACCAACCCCCTTCCCCTCTCCTTTCCTTTTCCTTCCCTACTTACCAACCCCGTCGCCCCCCCCCTCTTTTCCACCCTGTTGGTAGGGCACTAGAATAAGCCAACTTCCCCCCTGCAGAGGGTAAAAATCCCTCAATGGGGCAACCAGTTAGCCGTGGGTTGCTACCCGTAATGCCTTAGGACGTGATCCTGGTGATTGAGCTAACCTAGACCTGGGTGCATAAAAGTCTAGGCACTGCAACACATTACTTCGGCCCTTACTTCAGCTAGACGGGCGGTCGGAGAGGTCCGATCCGACCAATCGACCAGTCACACCAAGCCCTAGCACTTACACCCAAAGTACCAACTACCACAACAAAGAATGAAACTTAAAGATACTCCCATCTTTTTAAAAAAAAATTTTTTTTATTTATTCCCCCACTACAAAAAATAGGCAAACCAAGTAAGTGCTAGAAGGTGGTGGCAAGGGTCAATCAATTGGAAAGACCAGAACTCAACACTCCATCTGAGCAAATGTATTTTTGAGGACATATTGAACAGAAAATATAGTGCTTGGTAACTTCTTACCAAAAGAGTATATCCTCCACGTAGCCCCGACATGGTCAAGGCGAATGGGTTTCCCCCTTACTATGCCCCAATTTTGGACTCCGAGGTGGGTAGGGAGCGTGGTTGATGAAAAATAAATCCCAAAATCCATGGCTGATAAAAACAAATGCATCTCCCTCAAAACCCTTAAAAGAAACCATTCCTCTGACTCTGACCTCTCAAGCTCAGATGAAGAACAAAAATTCAAAACTAGAAAAAGTGTTCCAACTATAGACAAAGGAAACTTCCCACAATTCTTTGAATTAATCGAAAATAAAAAAATTGGAAATTTATCACCTTTTCTAATAGAAAAAACATTATCCACAAAAAGTAAAGCAAAAATGATCAAAAAAACAAAAGATGGAAATCTACTGGTTGAGATAACCAATCTTAGTGATGCTCAATCTCTACTCGAAATGAAGAACTTCCGTGAGTACAAGTGCAAAGTCTTTCCCCATAAAACACTAAACACTTCAAAAGGAGTAATTCGAAGTTATGAACTATCGCTAGCAACTGAAGAAGAAATAAAAACCGAATTAGAAAAACAAGGAGTAATCAACCACATCCGCATAAACATAAAAAGAAACAATAAAATAACAACCAACACATACATATTAACGTTTAACAAACCAACAATACCTAAAGAAATAAAAATTGGTTACTTAAATGTAAAAGTAGACCAATATATCCCAGCTTCATTAAGATGTTTCCATTGCCAAAAATATGGACATCATAGAGAAGCCTGTAAAGGAATAAAAATATGCGGAAAATGCGGCAACAAAGAGCTTGACCACACCGGAGAAAAATGCATAAATGAGATGAAATGCGCAAACTGCAAAGAAGATCACCCGGTCTTCTCTAAAATATGCAAAACCTATAAAAAAGAAAGAGAAGTTATAGAAGTAAAGTACAAAAAAAAACACAACCTTTCCAGAAGCCAGAAAAATAGTTGAGACGTACATGAAAGACAACATATGCTGAGACAACAAAAAAGACAACTAAACCATACCAACATAATGAAATACATGATCAATATAGGGAACTGATAAACAAACTGATTACATTAAACATTAAAGAATGGCCAGAATTTCAAAATAGCCTAAAAGAAAAATACTCAAATCTGGGGAACAAAATAGAAATAACAAATCCAAACAAAGAAAATAATATTCCATCCACAACAGAACCATTAAAAAAATTATCACAGAAACCAACAAAGCAACCACCAGAAATTAATAAAAACATAAGCAATGATAAAACAGCAAATAAAGAACGTTCCAGAAAAGAAGAAAACCAAACAATAAACACTCAAAATAGATTCCAAATTCTAGAAAAAATGGAAACCGAAAACACCCTAGTTAAAAAAAATAAACCAAACACAAGTAATCAAGAGGGAAAAAATGAACAAGAAGCCAAAACAGCAACATCTCAAGCAAGATTCAGATCGACGTCCAGATCCAAACAAAAAAAAAGAAAAAACCCAGCAAAACACTTCACCAAAGACACAAACTCCAATAAAAGATAAACCCTCTACTTCTAAAGAGATAGAAATAGAGGAAAACTAAACAGCCTCATGGATAGAAATAAAAGTCAACAAATTATCCAATGGAATTGTCGTGGAATAAGATCTAACTATAATGAACTTCTTATACTTATCTCACTCTTCAACCCAGCCATTGTTTGCTTACAAGAAACCTTCCTACAAAACAATAACCATTTGAAAACACCAAACTATGAACAATACAACTATTTCCATAACACAGGGTTTCGTGCTAATGGAGGAACCTCAATTCTTGTAAGGAATAACATACCTCAAAGCAATTTCTGTCAAAACAAATCTCACAATTACAACTCAAGTCACATTACACAAAACAATCACAATCTGCTCAATATACCTCCCTCCTCATGAACCAATAAATGAAAATGAACTAGAAAATTTAATAAACCAACTACCTCCACCATTCATTCTTCTAGGAGACTTTAACTGCCACAGCACGTTATGGGGATGCGAAGTCACAAACTCAAAAGGAAACAAAATTGAACAATTAATTAACAAAAATAACTTGTGCCTTCTCAATCCAAAAAATCCCACATACTTAAATCCAACAAACGGATCAGCTTGTGCCATTGATCTTACCATGTGTGATCCATCAAGCTTCTTGGATTATACATGGAGTATTTATGAAGAACCCTGTGGAAGTGATCACTTCCCTATTATAATCAATTACAGTAACTCCATCCAAAACCACATACCCAGGTGGAACACAAACAAAGCCAACTGGGACGAATTTAAAGAACTTTGTTCACTAAAATTAACAGAACATCAAATCCAATAGAAGAATTCACGGAAATACTCATAACAATAGCCAAAAAATGCATACCCAAAAATTCTCCTCCTGGAAAAACAAACAAACCATGGTTCAATCCAGAATGTAAAACGGCCATTAGACAGAGAAAGGCAGCCTTAAGAAAATTTAAAAAAACAATCCACAACAAACAACTTAATAGAATACAAATACCAAAGAGCTAAAACTCGAAAAACAATTAAAGAATGCAAAAGATCCTGCTGGCAACAATTTGTCAACAAAATCAATATCACCACTAAACCCCAAATCGTCTGGGAAATGATTAGGAAAATAACTGGAAAATATAATCCGAATCCAATCAAACACCTTCTTACAAATAAACAGAAAATAACTGATAAAAAAGATATTGCTAACACACTAACTAAAACCTTTGCCGGAAACTCATCAAAACACTACAATAGACAATTCCAAATACTTAAGAAACATGAAGAAAAGTACAAAATAAACTTTAACTCCAAAAACCAAGAGCCTTACAATGAAATTTTCTCACTCAATGAACTAGAAACCGCCATAGAAAAATCCCATAACTCAGCTGTAGGACCAGATGAAGTGCACTACAGCTTCCTTAAAGAAATTCCACCAGAATCATTAAAACTCCTTCTCAAAATTTATAATAAAATATGGGAAACAAAAGATTTCCCAACTTCATGGAAAAATGCAACAATAATACCAATACCCAAACTGGGAAAAGATACATCAAACCCAGAAAACTACAGACCAATAGCTCTCACAAGCTGCCTATGCAAAACGTTCGAAAGAATGATTAACTACTACTATGGTATCTAGATGACAACAAAATAATTTCTAAAATCCAGTGTGGATACCAAAAAAATCGAGGATGTATAGACCACATCACTAACCTCGAAAATTATATCAGAGAAGCTTTTATCAATAAGGAACACGTAACATCTGTTTGTTTTTTTTTCGATCTTGAGAAAGCATATGAAACTACCTGGAAACACGGTATCATAAAGGATCTCCACAACATCGGACTAAGAAGCAGACTACCTGAATTCATAAAAAAACTTTCTAACAGACAGATCTTTCCAAGTTTGCATAGACTCAACTTTATCAGACCCACAAAATCCAGAAGAAGGAGTGCCCCAAGGCAGCATATTATCAACAACTATCTTTAACATAAAAATCAATAACATTATAAAAGAACTCTCTCCTGATATACATAGCTCCTTATATGTAGATGACTGCTCAATCAGCTACAGATCTAAATACACTCCCACTATTGAAAGAAAACTACAACATAACATAAATAAAATTAATAAATGGGCAACAAAAAATAGTTTCAAATTCTCCAAAACTAAAACAAAATGCATCCATTTCTGTAACCAACGCAAACTCCACCCTGACCCAACCTTACAGGTTGAAGGCGAAAAAATTCCATTCGTAAATGAACATAAGCACCTGGGAATCATTTTTGACAAAAGACTAAATTTCATTCCACACATCAATCACATCAAAACCAAATGTAATAAAGCATTACAACTCCTATGAGTCATCGCCCATACAGATTGGGGAGCTGACAAGAACACACTACTCAAACTATATAGAGCATTAATTAGATCAAAAATAGATTATGGTAGCTTCATATATCAATCCACCAGAAAGTCATATCTAAAAACCCTCAACACAATATGCCACTCCGGACTAAGACTAGCACTAGGAGTATTTCCAACTTCCCCTGTAGAAAGCCTGTATGCAGAAGCACATGAAACTCCTCCAATGCTCAGAAATCAAAACCTTGGTCTAAAATACTACACAAAACTTACAGCCAACCCCACAAACCCAGCACACAATAGCACTTTAAATCCAAACCGTAAACACCTTTTCGACTAAAAAGAAAATGTAATCAAAACCTTTGGACTTAAAATAAAATCGATTTCCAAAGAAGCAAGTCTACCCATAACTAAAATTCAGGAAACTGTCCTACTCAAAACCTCTCCCTGGAAAATCGTATCCCCTAACATTGACCTAAGTTTAAGTAAATATGAAAAGAAACATACTCATCTAATAACTTATGATAATCTCGATAAAATCAAAGAAAAGTATCCAGACCACACACACATCTATACAGATGGGTCTAAACAAAATAACGCAACAGCCAGTGCAGCAATACTCAATAAATCAATCAAAAAACAATCAAACCTCCCAAAAGAAACCTCAATCTTCAGTGCTGAAATACATGCTCTAATCCGAGCTCTCAAACTCGCCTCCAATAACAAAAAAATCAAATTTATAATCCTTTAAAAATAAAAACATGGACAACCCCCTAATCGCAAAATTACTCCAAAAAATTAACTGAACTAAACAGTAAAAAAGAAATCATTTTCTGCTGGATACCGAGCCATTCTGGTATTAAAGGTAATTAATTAGCAGATTCTGCAGCAAAAAACGCCTTAAATCTCCCAATCGATGCAAATTTTAAAATTCCATACATAGATCTAAAAAGATGTATCAACGCATATACAACAGAGAAATGGCAAACCTACTGGAATGAACACCCTAACAACAAACCTCACGAAATCATGCCAAAAATCAAAAAACAAAAAAATATGAAACTAAACAGAAAAGAAGTCAAACAAGAATAAAAATAGGTCATACTCACTTAACCCACTCATATCTCCTAAAAAAAGAAAGCCAATCCATCTGTATACCTTGTCAAACACCACTCACAATCAAACACATTAATTGAATGTACTGATTTTGTAACCGTAAGAAATCGATTCTACAAAGAAAACAATATTAAAGAGTTATTTGATAAAAACAATCCCCACACCATACTCTCATATCTTAAAAAAATTGACCTTTATAAAATTTTTTTAAAAGAACCCTTTATACAACGGTCCTGGATATGACCTAAAACTATACCCAATGGTGAGGCCCCAGCTTACGGGCCTTGGGGAGTGTGGAGCCACCCTTTAATTGCCATTGCTCCCAGGTCCACTCTGACCCGAAGTCGTAGTACCTGTTAGGGTCCCAACTATGGGTTAAATAGAATCTGACTTAAAAAAAAATATACTCCATTAAAAATCATTCCTCAAAATAACTAGATTCGGCATTAAATAACCTGAAAAAGGTTGATATGCCGTAAAACAAAAACAACCAACCAACCAACCATATTATGACCTCTTACACTTATTCCAAAATTTATAATGATCGGTTAATTAGTTTAGGAGTGAGTCCTGTACATATAAAAATATAAGCATATAAACTTAACTTTATACATTTAAAGTAATTATGTTGTTTCCCTTCTCATTCAGCCTTGATAGTAACCCTGCACTCAATTCTCTAAATGTCGGTGACAAGATCCTTGAGGTAAATGGCACAGCAGTCAAGGAGAAATCCATTGAGGAGGTAAGAATAAAAATCATTGCATTTTCCTTAATTGCATCTTTTTTCTTCACAATTTTTCTTGCATGTCACAAAAAATCACAGCAAAAAATACAAAATAAAAAAAAAAGAAGCTACCAAGTAAAATAATGAAAAAGCTGGTAAAAATAAAATAATAATGAAATTGGTAAAAAATGGTGATTAGACAAAATGATTCATAATAAAAGATGGATTAATTGAAGAATATTCAAATTGATAACATTATCAACACCAGATTGCACACAAAGTTTGTAAATACATTGTATGGCACAAAATAAGTGATAAGGTTGATGTGCCATACAATAAATAATCGCAACCTCCTCTCACATTTTTAATGATTTTAACTCCTAATCTATTTCAAGTAAATCTTTTATATCTTTTAATAGCTCATTACAGTGCCATTAAAACAATGAAATATCTTGGTTTTCTCTTTTAAACATTATAAACTAAGAGATCTATTTGACTTTGTCCCTTTGCTAAAAACAAGGCTGATAGCCATTAGTCGCATACTCTCGTGTAATGAATGAATGTATGAATATAGGATTGACATGAAATTCTTAAAGATAAACTAAAATGACCGAAAAATGGGCTGAAATGACTTTAATAAATAAAAAGTAAATTACTTAGAATGACAATAAGTACAGCATGTAGTAAGGACAGATACTACACTTTGATCTTGGCCAAAAGGCCAAGAAAAGGGGTATTTATTTGCTCCCCTACCAAGTAAATTAGGCAGAAGGCCGATTTTTATGTGAGGAGTGAAGGGGAAATTGGGGACCAAATCCACGGGGAGTAGGGGAGCTGGATAGTGACAATTGGTATGAAGGGTTGCCCCTACATTGACCAAGGTCTTATATGTGGGGTTGCCCCCACATATGGTCTTTGCTTGCAGTATCTGCCGGAACAGATACTACACTAGGCCAAGAAAAGCTTAAAAAGCTAAGAACAGCATTTATTAACAACAGACCTCTGATCTTAACCAAAAAGGCCAAGCACAAAAGTGTTACGGACAGACCGACCGACGGAGTGACTTATAGAGTCGCTTGCACGCGACTAAAAACGAACTATGAACATGAGCCTTAAAATGATCCTACTAATTTTACAAAAGGATATATTTGATGACAGTCACAGTGGATGCTGATCATTCCAGTCATCATCAATTGAAAGTCTGTGTTTTTTCAAACTAACCTATTTAGCCAGGTTTTTATTTATCTTTCTCCCAAGTCCATCCTTATCAGTTTCTATCATGTTTAACTTTCATTCATTTGATGTGACCAAATTTTTTTTCTGTACACATCTTCCTTGTTGAGATTTAATCTTTAACTGAGGTCATCAGATTTTAACCTGTCTTTAAGATTCGCATAACACATCCATTGTATCATTCTCATGTCATTTCTCTCCATGCAATGCATGTCCCCAATCCTCACTGGCCAGGTTTCACTTCTATACATCATCATACTGCATACACATTTGATAGACTCTTCTTTTGGTTGACTGTGGCAATGCTCTGCTAGTTAGTAATGACAGAATTCCATGAACTTACTCCATCCATTATTAACTCTTGCAATCACAGTAGCAACTGTTCCATCAATGGTATCACCAATATAACAGAACTTCACAACAGTTTCACTATTCAAATATACATTCTCCACATCTGAGTTCTCATCCATCTCCATCCACTTACACTTTTTGCATACAAACTAGTTATCATCTCTCGAATGATGATAGAGAGCAATTTTGCATAATCAGCTATTTGTTCATGTGTAAGATATGGTTATAGATATTCATTCCATGTTTGTTCATGTGTAAGATATGGTTATAGATATTCATTCCATGTTTGTTCATGTGTAAGATATGGTTATAGATATTCATTCCATGTTTGTTCATGTGTAAGATATGGTTATAGATATTCATTCCATGTTTGTTCATGTGTAAGATATGGTTATAGATATTCATTCCATATTTGTTCATGTGTAAGATATGGTTATAGATATTCATTCCATGTTTGTTCATGTGTAAGATATGGTTATAGATATTCATTCCATGTTTGTTCATGTGTAAGATATGGTTATAGATATTCATTCCATGTTTGTTCATGTGTAAGATATGGTTATAGATATTCATTCCATATTTGTTCATGTGTAAGATATGGTTATAGATATTCATTCCATATTTGTTCATGTGTAAGATATGGTTATAGATATTCATTCCATATTTGTTCATGTGTAAGATATGGTTATAGATATTCATTCCATGTTTGTTCATGTGTAAGATATGGTTATAGATATTCATTCCATGTTTGTTCATGTGTAAGATATGGTTATAGATATTCATTTCATGTTTGTTCATGTGTAAGATATGGTTATAGATATTCATTCCATGTTTGTTCATGTGTAAGATATGGTTATAGATATTCATTCCATGTTTGTTCATGTGTAAGATATGGTTATAGATATTCATTCCATGTTTGTTCATGTGTAAGATATGGTTATAGATATTCATTCCATGTTTGTTCATGTGTAAGATATGGTTATAGATATTCATTCCATGTTTGTTCATGTGTAAGATATGGTTATAGATATTCATTCCATATTTGTTCATGTGTAAGATATGGTTATAGATATTCATTCCATGTTTGTTCATGTGTAAGATATGGTTATAGATATTCATTCCATGTTTGTTCATGTGTAAGATATGGTTATAGATATTCATTCCATATTTGTTCATGTGTAAGATATGGTTATAGATATTCATTCCATGTTTGTTCATGTGTAAGATATGGTTATAGATATTCATTCCATGTTTGTTCATGTGTAAGATATGGTTATAGATATTCATTCCATGTTTGTTCATGTGTAAGATATGGTTATAGATAATCATTCCATATTCGGTATCCATGAGTAAAGAAAAGTATGAGCCGATTATTTTGAAACTGGGATACCCAATGTTACCCAGTTAGCATAAAAAAATAGAAAAGCTAAAAATGATTCTTCGTCGCGTTTTTCTTTTCAAACTTTTCCCTCTCTGCATCTGTCTACCTCACTGTACCTTCTGTTTTTCTGTATTGAAAAGAATTTACATTTTTCTTTTTTGTCTAGATTGATTCATTGTTGAAAAATACGAATGAAGCCATCCAGTTGACTGTGGAGACAGATGCAAGTCCAATTGTTGGTGATTCTCCGTCCAAGGAGGCCAGTGGAAGTGTCTCCAGTTCTGAGCCAAGTTCACCCACAGAGATTGACGTGGATGGCGTGCGAGTACCGCTTAGACGGAAATCTTTGTTAAAAGCAAGGAAGTAAGGCTCTCTTCCATATTCTTTTCCAACATTTTTTAACGTATATCTTTGTTAATCTTTTGCTTGTATGTTCTCATCTTTCCTAACAGACTTCCTCGTGTGTCAGCTTTTGTGAAAGTGTTAACTTTTATACTTTTCTACAAATTATTTTTTAAGAAGGAATGAAAGAAAAAGTGCTCGGCTGATCTGCAGCCTTCAGTGTTCCTCTTTAACAGACATTGATAGCAAGAAGTTGTTTTAGTACCACCATAACTCTATGCCAAGTGTAAGGTGAAATTTCCATAAACAGTTTCTTTTCAAGAGTTTTTTTGTCTGTGGAACACATTGCCACAGGACTGATTCCCTGCTCATTACAACTAGGTTATTTTTAAATCCAGTATTACCAAATTCTTATGGGTTGTCAAATCAAAGTTCATACCATTGGTCAACGTCAGTACTCCCTTAGTGTTCCTCAGTTTTTGATTGACAGTCTTTTCCATCTTATCTGCATCCTTCAGTGGTTCTTGACCTTGATGAGTCATAATTCCAATAATAATAAAAAAAAACAAATCTTGGAATTGCTGGATTCGGCATTGAATAATGCGAAAAGGGTTGATATGCCAAAAAAAAACAAAAAAAAGATTACCCTAACAATAATCGCCCTGTTGGTTGAAGCTATAGAATTTGCCAACTGCATCTCTGCAGAGGGTAGAAGCCCCTTAACAAGGCAATCCGTTATGCCGTGGGCAGCAGCCCGTGATGTAAGAGGACAGGATCCTGGTGGCTGAGCAGCTGAGAACGATGGAGATAAAAGGTCATTTGCTGCAACACTTCACTTTAGCCTTACTTGGACTAGATGGGAGGTTGGAGAGGCCCAATTGATCAATCGGCTGGTCATGTCAACTTTACTTTATACAACCCATACTAAAACACAGAACTACCCCCCCCCCACTAATACATGATTAAACTACCCAACTAGGTTAGTAGAAAGTGGTGGCTGAGAGTCAATCAGAATGGAAGACACAAGCTAGACGACTGTTAAACACCTGAAAGTGACTCGATACTGGATCGAGCAACGGATGGTCCACCGGGGCTTGATGCTTCTTATGCTTCTGAATAAACTGTCCATGTAGACCTGAGATATTGAGGCAAATGGGCTTCCTCCCTCAACATGTTCCAATATTATCACTCCGAGGTGGCTTGGCAGCATGAACTATGAATAACAAACCTATGAATAACTTAAAAAAATACAAGAGAAAGTATGAAGCAATAGATGATGAGATACCCGTCTCAAAATTCTTAGTGCTGGAATCACTAAAGAAGGAGACTACACTCCTCTCAAAATTCTTAGTGCTGGAATCACTAAAGAAGGAGACTACACTCCTCTCAAAATTCTTAGTGCTGGAATCACTAAAGAAGGAGACTACACTCCTCTCAAAATTCTTAGTGCTGGAATCACTAAAGAAGGAGACTACACTCCTCTCAAAATTCTTAGTGCTGGAATCACTAAAGAAGGAGACTACACTCCTCTCAAAATTCTTAGTGCTGGAATCACTAAAGAAGGAGACTACACTCCTCTCAAAATTCTTAGTGCTGGAATCACTAAAGAAGGAGACTACACTCCTCTCAAAATTCTTAGTGCTGGAATCACTAAAGAAGGAGACTACACTCCTCTCAAAATTCTTAGTGCTGGAATCACTAAAGAAGGAGACTACACTCCTCTCAAAATTCTTAGTGCTGGAATCACTAAAGAAGGAGACTACACTCCTTTCAAAATTCCAAAAATAATATCGCAAAAAATTAACCTTAAATCAGTAAAGAAGCTATGTGATGGCACTTTATTGGTAGAAGTGAATAAAAAAAGGACGTCGAATTATTACTCAACATGAAAATCCTTGACGAAATAAAAGTATATCCGCATGAAAAGCTAAATATGTCGAAAGGGATGATACGGAGCCAAAAATTAACCCTATGCTCAATCGAAGAGATAAAAACCGCATTAAAAGACAGAGGAGTTATTGAAGCAAAAACAGTTATAGTTAAAAAAGAAGGCAAACAGATTGAAACAAGAACATATATCAATTCACTTTCAAAGGCTGAATAATATCCAAAGAATTAAAGATTGGATATACAGTAGAGAAAGTGGAACAATATATCCCCCCCCCCTCCACTAAAATGCTTTAAATGCTTGAAATTTGGGCATGGTCAAGATGAATGAGGAGGAAACCCAACATGTGGGAGTTGTGAGGAGAAAAAAACCTAACCATGAAACAAAAGACTGTACTAAACAATTCAATTGTGCAAATTGCCAAGGCAATCATGCAGCATACTCTAGAGAGTGTAATATATGGAAAACAGAGATTATGGAGGTGAAATATAGGAGAAATATCTCATTTCCAGAAGCCAAAAAAAATTATAGAAGATTATATGGGAAAACAAACCTACACTGATGTTGTTCAAACCCTTCAAATTCCAAATGATTATGAAACAAAATTCAATGAATTTATTAATAAAGTAATGAAGCTGGAACTCGAAGATATCCAAAATTTTGTACAGAAATTAAAATGAGCCATACCAAAAACATTGGAACCAGAACAAATAAGGAAAAATATTACTAATTTCACACTTGCTATTCAACTTGAAAGATTAATCCAAAACACAGAAAGGTCTCCAAAACAAACTGAGCAAACCCTATGACAAGACTCATCAAAACCTAAGGACAAGCACTAGGAAACAAATAATGAAAAAGACTTCCTCACAGAATGGGAACATTCTGAGTGACACAAAAATGTGAAAACAAGAGAAATAAATAAGAAACCCTTCCCCACACTAAATAAGTTTGAGAGATTAGGAAATATGAACTGGGATGATCAAACTGAAGAACAAGAATCCCACCAAGATAAAGAATACCAAAACAGAAAAGGCATTCAAGAAAAGAAAACAGAAGAGAAAGAATATAATAAAGAGCACAAAAAAAAAGACCATTGATATCAATAAAAAAAAAAAAAAAAACAATCGACACTGAAAACATGATTGTAAATGACCAAATCTCACAAACTAGTCTATATGAAACAAAAGAAAAACACAAATCAGGAAAAAATAGAAGTTCTGGAACAGAATCCTCAAATATCCAGAATAATTTAAAAAAAAAAAAAAAAAAAAGAAAAGATAAATAATATAATCCAGTGGAATTGTCATGGTTTAAAGGCAAACCTAACTGAATTCACTATTCTACTTGATAAATTACTCCCAGTAGTAATCTGTCTCCAAAAAACCTTTATGAAATTAGATGACAACATGAAAATAGAAAACTACAATCAATATAACCATATACATGATACTAGAGGTACATCCATTCTTATTAGAAACGACATATCCCAATGTCAAATACAGCTGAATACAAAACTGCAGGCTACTGCAATAAAAGCAGCACTTCACAAAACTATCAACATTTGCTAGTTATACATACCTCCCAATGAAAGCATTACAGAGACAGAGTTGAGCAAACTAATATGATAACTTCCAAAGCCATACATCCTTATGGGAGATTTAAACAGCCATAATGAGATATGGGAAAGTGGAAAAAAACAAGCAAAACTATAGAAAACCTATTAAATAGTGAAAACCTATATTTGTTTAATGATAAAACACACACTTATTTACACCCAGGAACTGGTACATTCACATCAGTTGACTTAACATTATGTGATCCAACAATTTCCTTGAATTACAAATGGAATGTACTAGAACATTCACATGGAAGTGATCACTTCTCCATTATACTTGAAAATAATGATCCAATGCCAGAAAACAAAATACCTCAATGGAACCTACAGGAAGAAGGCTGATTGGAAAAAATTCCAAAATTTATGTTGGACTTAACTAATATCAGAAAATAATTAAAACCAAAATAATATCACATATTTTACGAATACACTGTATAACATTGCTGAGGAATGCATTCCAAAAAGCTCTACCTCCCCAAAGCATAATAAACCCTGGTTTGACG
This sequence comes from Euprymna scolopes, assembly GCF_053919585.1. Taxonomy (NCBI): domain Eukaryota; kingdom Metazoa; phylum Mollusca; class Cephalopoda; order Sepiida; family Sepiolidae; genus Euprymna; species Euprymna scolopes. The sequence continues at coordinate 60,605,061 of NC_136502.1, forward strand.
AAAAATGCAAAGCAGTGATCAGAATTTGTCGAACTATACTAAGGAAATTTCAAAAAGAACCAACTAAAGAAAATCTCGGTAAATATCAAAACAGTACAGCTAAAGCTCGCAAAACCATTAAAGAATTGAAGTGAACAATATGTAAAAACTGTATATAAAAAATAAATACAAATACAAAAAAGTTTGGGGCATGATCCCAAAAATTTAATGGAAAAATAACAGCCAAACACCTAACATATAATAACAAAATAATTACTAGCAAGAAAGAAATGAAAGTTTGTCTTGCTGAAACTGTTGCAAAAACTCCTCCCCCAAAAACCCAAACAAAAAATTTCAAATTATTAAGGAAAAAGTAGAAAAATACAATCAGTCATTCTCGAAAAACGAATTGAAAATATCCCTAAGCAAAGCTCATGACTCAGCCCTGACCAAATCCACTATCAATTTACAAAACAACTTCCTGGTATATCTACAGACTACTTACTGCAAATATTCAATAATATTTGGGAAAGTTAAAATATGGAGAGAGGCCACGGCGATCTCTATATCTAAATTATCTAAAGACTCTACAAATCCCATGAATACCTATAGCACTCACTAGCTGTATTTCCAAAGTAATGGAAGAAATGATTAACAGCAGACTAGTATGGTACCTTGAGACAAATAATCTGATTACAGATTATCAGTCAGGATTTAGGAAGAAAAGAAGCCCCATGGACCACTTGATTTGGCTAAAAACCTTCATTAGAAAAGCTTTTATCAGGAAAGAACACCTAACACCTTTTTCAGTATTGAAAAAGCTTATGATACAGCATGGAGGTATGGCATAAAATATTTACAAGAACTAGGATTAAAAGGCACAATACCAATTTTCATCACAAACTTCATAAATGATAGACAATTTAATGTACAACTGGATGGTACCCTATCTATTAGGAAAAAACAAGAAACAGGGGTATCACAAGGAAGTATCCTGTCTGCCATATTTTTTAGCATCAAAATAAATAACATTGTTAAAAATATAAATGTAGGAACAGAATGTGCTTCCTATGTGGATAATTTCCTGATTTGTTATAGATCAAAATATATTCCACAGATAGAACGCCATTTACAACTGTGTCTAAACAAAATAAATGAATGGACAACAAAAAATGGGTTTAAATTTTTAAAAGAAAAAATAAGCCATCAATTTCTGCCAAATTCAGAAAATGCACCATGACCCAATATTGAAACTTGACAATGAAATTATACCTGTAGTTGATCAATATAAGTACTTTTCATTTTTGATAAGAAGCTAACATTCATTCTTCATATCAAATACCTCAAACAAAAATACAACAAAGCCATCCAACTCTTAAAGATAGTAGCACAGACTGGGATGCAGACAAAGACACAATAATTAAATTATACAGATCCCTTGTTAGATCAAAGCTGGATTATGGATGCTATATTTAAGGATCTGCAAAAAGGAATTAGACACAATATATTACCAAGGGCTAAGATTGGCTCTAGGAGCCTTCCACACCTTCCCAATGGAAAGCTTATATATGTAGAGACAGATGAACCCCCATTATCACTTAGAAAAAAATTAGGACTACAGTATTATACAAAATTGGCATCATGTCCAACTAATCCTGCTTATAAATGTGTCTTCCATCCCCAATACAAAAAACTTTTTTGATAGGAAAGAAAATGTTATAAAACCATTTAGTATGGAAGAATCTCTAAGTAAAGCCAAGATAAACATTGCAATAATACACAAATCTGTAAAACCTAAATATTCCCCTTGGCTGACAAAACCAGAAATAATATCAGACCTAATTAAGTATCCCAAAACAAAAACCAATCTAATCCTATACCAAGAAAAATTCCAAATAATCAAAGATAAATATCCCAAGAACTCAACAATTTATAGAGACGGTCTAAAGATGGAGATAGCGTTGGATGTGCAGCCATACACAATAAAACAATCCTAATCAAAAGATCATCAGGCAAAGCATCCATCTACAGTGCCAAAGTCAAATGCCATTGGTATGGCACGTGATCTTGTAGAATCTTCTAAAGATGAAGTATTGCTATGGCACTTGACTTTATGGAATCTTCTAAAGATAAAGAATTCATTATCTGGTCAGATGCCAGATCAGTACTCGTAATACTGGAAAACAGGAAACTGAAGAACCCAGTAATCACCAAAATCCTAAATAGAATTGATGATATTTCCAAAAATAAAAATGTCCTTCTGTGTTGGATATCCAGTCATACAAACGTAAACGGTAACAACAGAGCTGACAAAGCAGCAAAAGCAGCATTAAAATGGGCCCCAACCAAAGATAAGATCCCCCATATACTGATTTCAAACAAACTAATAAATATATTAGAAATACATGACAAGAGTTGTGGAGTTCCTGTACTAAAAACAAACTGTACCAAATCAAGGAACACATAGGAAAACAGAAACCAAACAAAAGAATGACCAAAAAGGAGGAAGTTATAATAACAAGACTCCGAATTGGTCATACCTCTATCACACACTCCTACTTACTCAAAGAAGAGAAAGCCATACACAGCCAATCATATACTGACAAGATGTGAAAATAAGTCGCCTAAATCTATATAATGAGAAAATTTTAAAGGACATATTCACTCATGTAGACCCAACTACTCTCCTTAAATATCTGAAAATAACAGGGTTACTCAACAAAATAAAAAAAAAATTTAAAAAATATTACCTTATTTAACTATAAACATAGACACTGAACACCAGATACCTGGATACATAAAACTTATAATTTATTATGTATATAGTTATATGACCAAAATTGTTAAAAAAAAAAAAAAAAAAAGACTTTGGCATTAAATGAACACTAAGATTGATATGCCATAAAACCAACCAACTAAATATTAACTTCAACTGTATTTCTCGCGGTTAATGTTGGCAGTGTGGTTTGTTCCTTGCTAATGGAGTCAGAGATGGCTTTGTGGCTTGGTTCGCATCTTCTGATCAGCTGTAATCGTAACTCCTTGCACTGATGATTCCTGAAAGGATGAAACGTAGGTATTAAAATAATTATAGTAATATATATTATTATTAAAATAATTATAGTAATATATATTATTATTAAAATAATTATAGTAATATATATTATTATTAAAATAATTATAGTAATATATATTATTATTAAAATGATTATAGTAATTTATATTATTATTAAAATGATTATAGTAATATATATTATTATTAAAATAATTATAGTAATATATATTATTAAAATAATTATAGTAATATATATTATTATTAAAATAATTATAGTAATATATATTAACATAATTATAGTAATATATATTATTAAAATAATTATAGTAATATATATTATTAAAATAATTATAGTAATATATATTATTATTAAAATAATTATAGTAATATATACTATTAAAATAATTATAGTAATATATATTATTATTAAAATGATTATAGTAATATATATTATTATTATTAAAATGATTATAGTAATATATATTATTATTAAACCATGCATGTTTCCTCTAGTCTCCACACACCTCTTTTTGTTTTATGCTCATCTCCCTCTTCCATAAATGTTGTCTTGCTCAGTAATTTTTTGAAACACATTTCAGTTATAGTCCCTCAAAGCGGAGAAGCAAGTCTCCATCGCCAGCTCCTCCTACCAGACAGAAGACCCTAGAATTGACAAGGGCCCATTCCTTCCGTTCACAGCCACAGTCACACAGAGTATTCCGCTCCAGTGATTTACAATCAGGGGAAGTGTTAGGGAAAGGATTCTATGGTCAAGCTATTAAGGTAAGATAATCATTTGCTTTCAAATTTAAGGAAAACTAAAATATATTTTATATATAGCTTATTCACTGACACATAGCCCTTACATTATTTGAGTTATTGTTTTTTTTTTTTTGTTCATTTTTCTTCTCTTTTGTTCTCTTCTGTGTATTAATATTATTCTATTTTATTTTTATTTTATGCGTTCATGTGTGTATGTGTTTCTCATCTATACATGGCTTACATATTCTATATTTTTATTTTACTTTTTTATGAATAATAATAAAATAAATAAAAATTAAGTTTTATTTATCATCCTGTATAATTTAAAAAATATGAAAAAAAAAATGTTAAAATGATGTTAATATATCTCTGGCAATGTCGGATAGGTACAGTCAGTCTAATAATAAAAATAAAAATTTGATCAGCTTAGCAGCCAATAACTGACAAAAGTAGTTTCAGAACATGATTTAAACTTTACTGATTGAATAGCGACTCCAAACACAATAGGCTTCCTGAGACAAAATGCACCTACATTAAGTTTCCGTTTTTGTTTTCTATCCTCTTTTGTAAAACTTAAATATGTTCTACAAAAACAAAAAACCCCTCCCTCCCTTCCTTCCCCCCCACATTCTTTTTGTTTCTTTTATTTTTGTCATTCCACCCCTACTTCCCTACTGATTCCCTAACTTTAAAATACCAACCAAAATAATAAAAACAATTAAACTAAAGTCCATAAATAAATATTTAAAAAAAAACAAATGGAAATGAAAAATTTTTCAAATCGATCAAGATTCCACTAGACCCTGTCGGCAGGGCATCAGAATATGCCGACTGCCCCCCTGCACAGAGTAGAAATCCCTCAATGGGGCTACCTGTTGGCCATGAGTAGCGACCTGTAATGCCATTAGGACAGGATCCTGGTGGTTGAGACTTGGAGGTCAGATTTTAGTACCCCCACTTCTCAACACACCATTTTGGCCCTTACTGGGCTAGACGGGCGGTCGGATGGGCCCGATCCGATCAACTGGCTGGTCACGTCTAGCGCACCACTTATACACATATAATCTACACAAAACCTAAATACTACACAACATTCTCCCATCAACACAGATCCATAAATAAGTGGTGAAAACGGTGGCTAAGGGTCAATTGTATATAATGAACAAAAACTAGACATGGCTGTTTTCCTCTAATATTTCCCATTTTCTACTTGGATGAGAAAAATTAAGAAACACAAATGCTTGAAGTCTACATTATATGCAAGTATACCATTCCTGTAACCCTGTTGTAGCCAGGGTGAATGGGTTATCCCCCTGTGTGCATCCCAAATAGGGCTCCGAGGTGGGTGGGGAGCAGGAATGATGAACCCACAAACAATCCTAATGAGTTACAAAACATCAAGTAAAAAAAAGACTGCTAGACACTTCGGATAGCGACTCGACTGAGGAACAAGATATATATCCAAATTTTATAATAATGGAATCCACTGAAGAAACACCATTAACCAAACTTTCCCCCTTTAAGATAGAGAAAATATTATCTAAAAATATAAAACCCAAAATGGTTCAAAAATTAAGAAATGGCACTCTGCTAATAGAAATCTTCACAAAACAATAAGCGGATGAACTCCTAAAATGGAAACATTTCGATAATATAAAAATAAAAACATACCCCCACAAAACACTGAACACATGCAAAGGAGTGGTAAAAAGCCATGAACTTTCACTTTGTCCCATTGATGAAATACGTTCATATCTGAAAGAACAGAGCGTAACAGACATTAGACGAATTCAAATAAAAAAAAAATGGAGAAATGATAAACACACACACATACATACTAACCTTTTACCAACAAAAATCCCACCAGAAATAAAAATAGCCTATGAGAAAGTGAAAGTCGAAACTTACATCCCCAACCCACTGCGTTGCTTCAAATGTAAAAAATTTGGCCACCATCAGAATCGATGCACATGCCACCCAGTGTGTGGAAGGTGCGGAGAAAATGACAACCACACCAACTGTCAAAAAACTCCCAAATGTACCAACTGTAAAGAAAATCACAGTGCTTACTCAAAAAATTGTGAAATTTGGAAAAAATCATCTACCCAGAAGCAAGGAAAAAAGTTGAAACAATCAAATATTCAGAAATAACAAAAAAGAATACTCCTAATACTAATAAGCACAACAATTATCACACAACAAACTTAGACATTAAAATCCAAGACCTCACCGACCAAATCAAAATATTAATAAACACAATTGAAGAAATGAAAAAAATAAATATAAACAAAACCTCACTGGAACCAAAAACCCAAACACCACGCTCAATAGAAACAATCCCTTTAGCCGAAAAAGAAAACAAAAAAAAGCAAACACCAAAAAACATACCAGAGGAAAAAAGAAACAAAATAGCAGAAAAAAAAAATTCAATGGACAAGTCACGTTCACTCTCCAGGCCAAAAGACACTCCCCTGGGTGTTCAGAAAGAGGTAGACATGCCAAAGGATCCCCCAGAAAGAAGGGGCCGGCGGAACAGCGAAACAACCTCTGCGGCACATGAACCTAAACTCCCCAACACACTATGACCACGCTCACAATCCAAAAGTAGAGATAAACAAAAAAACACTATGCCTCTAGGACTCGAAAACCAAGAAGTCATGGAGACTGAGGAATCAAAACATATCCCTCTTACCCCATGAACCTATAAATGACGATAAATAAGGAAAAATAAATAAATAAAAGCAATACCCATGCAAAACCTTACAAATCATAACAAAACAACATTCTTACAATGGATCTGCAGAGGACTAAAACCTAATCACGAAGAAATACTAGAAATCATCAACAAACACAATCCAGTAGCAATATATGTCTACAAGAAACACTAAAAGAAAATATGTCTACAAGAAACACTACTCAAAGAAAATCACAACTACAAATTCAAAGAATATTACATGTACAAAATATGTCTACAAGAAACACTACTCAAAGAAAATCACAACTACAAATTCAAAGAATATTACATGTACGACAAAATATGTCTACAAGAAACACTACTCAAAGAAAATCACAACTACAAATTCAAAGAATATTGCATGTACAACAAAATATGTCTACAAGAAAAACTACTCAAAGAAAATCACAACTACAAATTCAAAGAATATAACATGTACGACAAAACCCATATATCTACAACAAATAGAGCAATCGGAGGAGTGTCCATACTAATCAAAAACACTATGCATCACACAATCCTCCAATTAAACACTGAATTACAAGCAATAGTACTAACGGCTAACCTACACCGCAAAATCACAATCTGCTCCATATACATTCCACCAAATCAGCCAATAAAAAAAAAAGAAATAGACATGCTAATTAACCAACTCCCACCCCCATTTATAATAATGGGAGATTTTAATGCGCACAGCGACCGTTGGGGAAGTAATCAAAACAACAACAAAGGCAATATAATAACTGAAATCCTAAATACAACAAACCTATGTATACTAAACCTACATGCACCCAGCCAATGGATCCATGTCTGTAATAGACTTAACAATATGCACTCCATCCATTTACATGGACTTCCATTGGGATGTACTCGAAGATCAACACGGAAGTGATCACTATCCCATCATACTTAAAAGTAATCAAAAAATATCGGAAGAAAAAGTCCCAAAATGGAAATTACATAAAGCCAACTGGGAAACATTTACCAATCTATGCAGAACAGAATTAGACACAAACATTCTAAATAAAGAACCACTAAAACATTTCACACAAACCTTAAACAATATTGCCACCAAAACAATACCCAAAACTTCAACAAACCCCACAAAAAAATCAAACCCTTGGTTTAATGAAACCTGCAAAAAAGCTGTCAAAGAAAGAAAAAAAAACACTTAAAAAATTAAAACAAAACCCTACAACAATTAACTTACAAAAATATAGAGAGATGCGTGCCAAAGCACGATACACCATAAAACAAAGCAAAAAAACATCCTGGAAAAACTATATTTCACAGCTAAACAACAAAACACCAACTAAAAAAACATGGAATATAATAAAGAAAATAGCTGGAAAAGAAACACAAAATGCCATAAACTATTTAATTAAAACTGATGGAACAAAATGCATAAACAAAAAAGAAATAATTAATTTACTAGCTGAAGAATTCTACAAAAATTCATCAAACAAACATTACTCAACATCATTCCAAATTCATAAAGAAACAGCAGAAAGAGAAAAACTTAAGTTTACAACTAATAACAAAGAAACATACAACATACCATTCAACATAAAAAAACTAAAAAGAGCAATAAATAAAAGCAGAAATACAACTCCAGGTCCAGACGATATACATTATCAATTCCTAAAACAACTACCAGGGTCATCTTTGAAACTGTTGCTTAACATATATAACAAAATATGGAACACAGGAGAAATACCAAAATCCGTGTTTGAATTAACCATCATACCAATTGCCAAACCAAATAAAAATGCAAGTAACCCAACCAGTTACAGACCCATAACCCTAACCAACTGCCTCTCCAAAACTATGGAAAGGATGATAAATAACCGCTTAATGTGGTACCTGAAAAAAAACAACCTCTTATCAAAATATCAGAGTGGATATAGACAAAAACAAAGCACAAACGACCAAATAGTACGACTAGAATCATTTATTAGAGACGGTTTCATACGCTGACACCACGTGGTGGCAGTCTTTTTCGACATCCAAAAAGCCTACGATACAACTTGGAAATATGGAATTCTAAGGGACATACACAATATGGGAATAAGAGGAAATATGGCAATATTTATACAAAACTTCCTGTCTCAAAGATACTACAAAGTACGACAAGGAAACACACTATCAGATCAATACGAGCAAGAAGCAGGAGTGCCACAAGGTAGCATATTATCCACCACCATTTTCTTAATTAAAATAAATGAAATTACACAAATTGTCGACGCACAATTTGAAAGATCATTATTTGTAGATGACTTTTCAATTGCATATTCTGCATTAAATATAACAATTGAAAGAAAGATGCAGCAATGCTTAAACAAAATAGAAAACTGGATTGATAAAAATGGATTCAAGTTGGCACAAAATAAAACCGTCTGTATTCATTTCTGCAGAAAACAAAAATATCATTTAGACCCACAACTACAAATACAAGGAAACCCAATCCCAATAGCACAACACACGAAATTTCTAGGTATCACACTGGACAATAAACTTAATTTCAATAAGCATATCACTAACTTAAAGCAAAAATGCCAAAAAGCAATGAAAATTTAAAAGTAATATCAAAAACAGACTGGGGAGCAGACCAAGACACAATGTTAAAAATATACCAGGCACACATAAGATCAAAATTAGATTATGGATGCATCACATATAGCTCCATCCGTAAATCCTATCTCCAAAAATTATTAACCATACAAAACCAAGGATTAAGACTTAGTCTGGGAGCATATCAAACATCACCCATGGAAAGCCTATACATAGAAGCCAATGAACCCCCTCTACATTTAAGATGGCAGAAATTAATAACACAATACGCAATAAAACTACAAAGTGATCCAAACAACCCAACACACAAAAAAACCTTCAACCTACAATATACAAACTTTTATACCAGCAAACCAAAAAACATACCTTCTTTCGGATATCGCATCAAAGAAATATTAACTCAAATTAACGAAAACCCTAGTCACACACACAGTAAGCAACAAACCACCATGGACTTTGAAAGATCCAAGCACTGATCTGACTCTTACTAAATACCAAAAAAACAATACCAACAACTTAATAAATAAAAGCCACTTCGACGAACTCAGAGAAAAGTACCTACAACACAAAGAAATATACACTGATGGAGCCAAAACAAAAAAGGAACAGGTGCGGCATGTACAGATGGAAAGAACCATCTCCAAATAAGACTTCCCATCGACGCATCAATATACACAGCAGAACTACAGGCAATCAAAATGGCACTTGAATTAAGAACGACAATAAGAAAAAATTCATTATATATACCGATTCTTTGTCATGCATCTTAGCTCTAAGAGGAGAAGAACTAGAGCATCCTTATATATTAGATATAATGAACAAATACAATGAAATTATTGCAAAAGGTAAAGAAATAATGTTAGCCTGGATACCAAGTCATGTTGGTATTTCAGGCAATGAAGAAGTTGACAAATTAGCCAAAGAAGCCATTAGCAAAAATATAACAAACATCAAAATACCATACACAGATTTCAGCAGAAAAATAAGGGAATATAACAAAAATAAGTGGCAAACAGAATGGGACACATATACCCAAAACAAACTACACAAGCACCAACCCATAATAAAACACAAAAACAAAACAACAATAAAACAACGAAGAGAAAATATTGTTCTAAACAGAATCAGAATCGGACATAACCAAATTAACACACTCACACCTAGTCGAAGCAACAGAAAAAACAAAATGCACTTTCTGTGACAAACAGATGACAATAAAACATTAACAGAATGTCAAAAATATGAAACTATCAGAAATAAATATTATACGGTAAACGAAATCAAAGAATTGTTTCACAAGGTAACACCACACCAAATCATCAAATACCTAAAAAAAATACAACTCTTCAAATCACTTTAAACTGTAAAAACTCAAAAAAGTTTAAAATACATAACTCGGGGGGAAAAAAAACAAAACAATCTCAACTAAATACATAGCTTGGCATTAAATGACCCACAGTGGTTGATATGCCGTGAAGCCCCAATAAATCAACCAACCAAACACAATAGATAAGGTAAAAAAAAAAAAAAAGAGAAAATTGGTCTCATGCCATCTAGAAATTTATTCATCACCACCTTTTGAGTTACAAGTAGCTAAGCTTTAGAGTGACCTAAAACTTAACAGCATTGCCAGTATTCTCTGAAAATTTCATAAAGTTTACCACTTATGTTTACAGCAAAAGGTTTAACAATAATTTTTTTACTGAATTTAGCCATATTGTTTTAAGAAATTATTAAAATATTAACTAAATATAATGGATGAATTTGCTATTAATTTGACTTTTACAAGTTGAGTTACTTCTTTTAGTTTTTTATTGAATATACTATTCTGAACAACTGTTTATTATTCAGAGTTAATAATACAGCTTCATTTTCTTTTCTTGTTAGGTAACCCATAAAAGCACCAAAGAAGTTATGGTACTTAAAGAATTAACACGATTTGATGAAGATGCGCAGAAAAATTTCATGAAAGAGGTGAGTACATTTTTATTTTTTGTCTAAGTTGTTTAAAGAGGAAGTTAGTATAAGAGGCAGGGTGGACTGGATCATTTCTGTTGCTATTTGAGTCTTGGTATTTTTTGCGCTGTGTGTCGTAACCTGCTATTTTTATAAACAGGTCACACTCGTGCTTGCATAGTGTAATTCAGGCTTTCTTCTGTCTTTTGTCAAAACTATTTTAGAAGGTGTCTCCAGCCATATTTAATACTTGTACTCTATCGGCTGCAATAATCACCAAAACTTAGTATTAGGTAGATAGATTTTTTTGTGTTTTTATGTTTTTTTTTTGTTTTTTTTGTTTTTCTGTGCTCAAACTAAGGCAAAATCAGAGGACATTTCTTTTTATGTCTTAGTCTGTAGTCAGAGAAAAAAATGGCTGAGTCTACTTTTATTCACTTTTCTTTTTTTTTTTTTTCTATGTATACACTCAAATTACTCGACCTTTTAAATCCATTTGCTACTCTGCTCAACCTATATGTTTATATCCTGTTTTAAAGGTTGATCTTGTATTTTAGCTTCTTTCAGCTATTTTCTCCAAGCTTACATAAAACCATGGTTCTAAGCACTCTCCTTGATGCATGCTTTGCTTAATATTATTTATCTTTACAATCAGCTATTTATTCTGCAGCACAATTAACTCCTGAAACATTCAGATAAACTGAATCTAGCACATGTCCCTTAAATATTTTATACCAAGACAAAAGATTAAATGGGTAAAACTTTGTAATCTGATTTTTGTATTTTTAATGTTTATAATAAAAGATTGTTTATAATTTATAAAAAGTTTTTTTAATCATTCATTTATTTTTTTCAGGTGTCTGTGTTGCGGAACCTAGACCACCCCAATGTGCTCAAGTTCATGGGGGTTCTGTACAAGGATAAAAAACTAAACCTTGTCACAGGTGAGTTTTGAGCTTTCAGTTATGTTATTTATCAATTGCTGTTGTTTGCTATTTAAAATTAGCATTCTGATTGGTATCAAATCTGTCTTTGTTTCTTACTTGTGTTTCTTACAGAATTACAAATGTCTATTATGTATCAGTTAGAACATAGAAGTAAAGAAATTCATTTCATCAACATTTTGTTCCATAAATAAAAATAGTTTTCTTTATTTATTTGCCTCCTGTTTTTGCTCATTTTTTTTTTTCAACGTCATTTTCTTTGCTCATATTTAAAAGTTCAGTTTACATTCTTTCAGTTATTATACATAATAGCTTCAAATGCAATTTTCCAAAAGTGTTTGAAATCTTAACAGGATTTTGTTAAAAATATAAATTAACATCATGTACCCAAGGCCAGGTCAGCTAGTCATTTATAAGATTATTCTTTTTAAAACCCAACATAGCTAAAAATGAAGCCAATAATATTAAAAATGTAATTAAATTTTAATAAATGTTCATAGGAAGAAAAAAAAGTAGGAAATTTTGATAAAATGGAGGATGATTGCATCCCAAAACAGCTGGGATGCATTATTAATCTAATGAAAACTGTTGTAGTGTATGGAACTGATTTTACAGATTTCAAGTGTTATCAGAGTTATCATACTCAAATATGCACTAATAGTGGTGACCACCGTGTAAAAAAAAAAAAAAAAAAAAAAAATAGTAATCAGAAAAGTATGAACCATCAATATATTCTCTAGTTAATTATGCACAAGGTAATCCCCTCGAAAAAATGCCACTTTTGGAATCATAATATTTGCAATCTTTTCAGCAATCTAATTTGGCACAAATAAACTTCAGTTTATGCCAGACTTGTCCACCATGATTCAATCATAAAATTTCTCATACTATTTGTAAAAATTATAATCCTTTTTTTTTTTTTAATCTTTTAGGCTATTGATTTAACTTCCTTTTAATTTTTTAGCAAACGATCAAACTTATTTGAAACAAAATTTAGAGCTTAGCTGTATATTTTATTTAATTTTTTTTGGCAAATGTTCAATTCCTTTTGTATTGCAGAGTACATATCGGGTGGCACTGTCAAAGACCTTTTGCATGATATGAAAATTCCTTTGTCTTGGACATGTCGAGCTAAAATGTGCAAGGACATTGCTGCAGGAATGGTAAGTAACATAAAAAAGAAATTGTTTAAAATACCTTCGATTTTCTTTCATTTAAAAAGTACATATTTTTGCCATTATCTTTTTACCTCCCTTGCTTTCTCTGTGTGTCATGCTAATTTAGAGATTGGTTTGCTGCTAGCACTAACAGAAATAAACCTTTATACAGTCAGTGCCTACGTTTTCTTCTTTATTTAAAAGTTATTTGCTTAAAAGCCAACTTTGAGTGCCGCCTTTATCTGTTAGGACTTTTAAGGAATTTTGTAAAAGAAATTCTGGATCTACAAATCGTCATAATAATAATTGCGGCCTTCTATTACACATCCAGCATACCGAGGGTGCTTCATGTCAAAGTTGGTACAATTCTCACAGTATTACTCCCATCCACCTTTGTACCATAAGTTACATAAAAGGTAACTTCCATAACAGATGATCATGCAACTCAGATCATTGACTGGAGGTGATGTGAATTTTCTTAAATAATTAATATAGTAGCTAAAAACCGAGGGAAAATTCTTGTGTGAGATTACTTTGATGTTTTTATGTGTTTCGCTTATCAAATAAGTGCCACAATAAGTTGATTGATAAATTTTACAATTATTAACAAGCTCCTATAAAAGACAGCTAATTTTGCATAAAGGTAAATATATAAAATGTTATTTTTTGAATAAACAATGCTGTCAATAGGGATATATATAAAAATGTAATTCTTGGTTTGTTCGTTATCAATAGTCTAAATAACCACTGGGCCGATTGCTTCGACATTTTGGTATATGTACCCATGCGTGTTTTGTATATCTCTTTTTAGTTATAATATTATACTTAATTTTTCTTTAATAAATAGGTGGTTTTCTTTGTTCCGATGTTGCCATTTTTTTTATTTGGGGACATATTTATTTATCACTGCATGCCGTCACGTGACATCACTTAAAGGAATTTTTGGTCTCACCATGATAGGCCGTGATTCTTATGTTGTATGAAATAATTTTTTAAAATATCAGATTCTAATCGGTAAATTTTAAATGGATTTAATCGCGTGATTATTTATAATGTAACCATGTGGGCAGATTTGCCGTTGTACAAATATCCTCAAACCAGGTAATCACTAAAAGGGACACTTAAAGGTTAACACCGGTATCTTAGCAGAAGCTTTTTTTTTTCTTTTTTTTTTTTCTTTTTTACATGTTTCACAAACTTTAAATGGGTAAAATATAATCACATAATTATTGAAATGTTATAAAAATTGAATTTAAATTAACCACGTTGTTTAACAAATAATGCAAGATGAAGTTTTAAAATGATTAAATTAAAAACATTGAATGATAAAAATAAAACTTTGGGTACTTATGTATTTTTTGGTACTGTGCTAAAATAATAATGTTATTATTTTGAAAGCCATTCTTAACATGGGGAGGTGTTTTGTAACTATTCTGTGCTTCCACCTTACAATTAAAAAAAAAATATCATGAAACTTTAATTTAACCTGAAAAAATATTTAAAAATAGCGTGGTGCCAAAAATGCATAAGCACCAAATTTTTGTTTAAGTTTACAATAGATATAATGTTCTCAGATGCATACGATGGCAGATGGTACCGCACTATTTTTATATAGTTGTTTTTTTAATTTTTTTTCCAGTTTGAATTCAAGTTTCACAATACCTTTTTTACAATTGTTGTAAAAATGGAACGGAAATTTAAATTTCGTTCCCTTTTAAATTCGATACAATATTTTTACATTACGTTCAACTCATCGTTCACATTCGACATGTCAACTTTTATAGGTTTTCGGGTATGCTGACAAGGTTAGGGGTGTCTATTCCGAAAGCCGTTCTTAACATGGGAAGGTTGGGGCTGTCTATTCTGAGAGCCATTCTTAACATGGGTAGATTCCAATTAGATTCCTATTTCAGTCACCTAAATTATTTAGTATGAAATGAGTTTAGGAATTTATATCCAAACCTAAATATTATTTTTACTTAAAAAAAATAACATTAATACACTAAGTTAAGGAAAATTTGCATAGAATGCTCTGCTTTACAGTTGTTGTAAAAATGGAACGGAAATTTAAATTTCGTTCCCTTTTAAATTCGGTACATTTTTACATTACATCCAACTCATTGGGGAGATTGGGGGTTTCTATTCCGAGAGCCGTTCTTAACATGGGTAGATTGGAGTGTTTATTCGTTGTAAACGTACCCGACAATCTATAAATGTCGACATTTCCAATGTGAACGGTAAGTTGGACTTATGTAAAAAATAATAAAAAGATATACCAAACTGACTTTTTTCGTTTAAAAATGGAATTATTTCCCTTTCGTTAATAACTTTTCTTTTTTTTCTTTTTTTTTTTTAATATTTTGTGTTTTATATATATAAGTACAATTGTTGAATGTTATTCTTTTGATTATATTCGTTGGGGAGGGGGCACAATTAAAAAAAAGATTAAAACAGAGCGAAATTTATGTTTCCGTTCCATTTTTACAACAACCGTAAAACAGCGCATACTCGGCAAATTTTATTGTAAGTTATAAACATCTAGATCTACTTACATTATATTAAAAACCGAGCGACCCATAAAAATTAGGTAGCTGAGTGTCAAATCTGCTTAAAATATTGAAAAAAAAAAAAAAAAAAAAAAAAGGAAAAAATAGAACCTCTCCCAAACATATTGGCAATAATTTGGTTTCATCCTTCCCTTGAGTGTTTCCAATAAGGGGGATTGATTTACTAGGATTTGTATTAGAAGCTGAGCACTTTTTAAAATTATTTAATTGTTGAATTTGCATTTTGGTTAAATTTGTTAGTTTGCAATCGATGATAGCCCACTCAAAAAATTGAACAAAAGACGAAATTAAAAAAAATGGTACTCATGCAGAATTTGACCCGCACCCCCCGGATTCCAATTATGGTTAGGGTTCGATCGGCAATCACCGGATTCAACGGAGCATTGTTCAAATATTGAAACACTAAATCAACATTTTATTTATTTTTTTGCATAATTAATTAATTAATGATGGGAGTATTTTTTCTGTTTATTTTCTTAACATCTGTTGACAAAAAAATAATTTGTACATTCTTTTGAAAAAAAAAAATCAAACTTTTCTCTACTTTCACCTAACTATTTACAGTGTTCATATAAAGCATTCATCTGTCCTTTTTATAATAAAAATTCCGTTTTCAAAAAGAAACGTTTACTGTCAACTTTTTTTTTTTTAAAGTGTAAGTTTTCCTGAAAAAAAACGAAAACAAAAAAAAACTTTCACCTAACAATTTATGGTAAAAAATTAATCTTTTTATGCAAAAAAAAGAAACAACTTTTATTGATAAAAAGAAATTGCAAAAAATGATAAAAGTAAATAAATGCAATTTTTTTCTTTAAAAAACTGAGCTACAGCAATTCATGGCCAGGTACAGCTAGTATATATATATATATATATATATATATATATATATATGTATATATATAGTAGTTTCCACCTTTTTTGAACTTCATTTTTGCATCCTCCTTTTTATAATATTAATGTTTTATGTCCCCTTTTACCTTTTTTGCCTTTTAATCTTTTATTTTATTACTGCATTTTTGGCTCTACTTTTACATCTTAATTACTTATATATAAATATAAAAATATATAGGTGATACTCTCTGTCTTTTTCGTTTTTCCCTTCTCTATTTTACTACTTACTCCCGAGATAGCACTTTCTTTGCGTTAGAGTGTCAGTATATATTTATCTACTTGTATGCATTTGTATCTGTGTGTATCCATGTGGATATCTATATAAATGTTTGTTTAAGTGTCTGTATTAGTGTGGTGTGTGTGTGTGTGTGCGCGCACGTATATATATATATATATATATATATATATATATATATATATATATATATATATATACATATGTATATATATGCGTTTAAATATGTAAGTAAATACCTAGATATGCTTGCATTCTGTTTTTGTTTTCATCAGCATGATGATTCTCATCTTGATCCATTCTTGATTGTTCTATTGATACAATTGCAAAATAATTTTTCACTCTGACATGACCAATGTTTGTGAGTATATGTACGTCTCTATTTCTATTCATTTATGTGCATGATTACTTATGTCTCTCTACCCTCTAGGTATCAATCTCACCTCACACTTTGTGTTTTTGATGGTACATTATGACATTCTTGTTTCTTTCACTTCCTCTCCTCACCCTAACATTTAACTAATTTCTCTTTTTTCTTTTTCCTCGCTTTTGCCCTTTTCTTATTGCTATTATCATATTTCCCGATTTTCTTCTTTTCCTCTTCTCTATGTTGCTTTACTTTCAGCAATCTCTCCAGTCCTCCCCCTCCCCCTTCATTTCTATCTTCCCCCTTTTTATCTTTCCACTCTCTTGTCTGTTTTTGTATACATTTGTTCTTTTGAATATTTAAATTTTTAATTTTTGTTTCTTTTGGTTTATTTCCCATTCTGCTTTATGTTAGGACCAATGACTGATGCTCTATTGGAGAGAAATCTCCAATCTTTTGGAAATTAAATTCATATTTTGGAATATAATTTCTCCATTTTTTTTTTTTTTTTTAGTGATCACTTCTCTTAAAATATATTTCTCGATTCTTCTCATGACCACTTTTCTTTTAAATTTATGATGAAAGTTATTTTAGATATGCTCTACGTATTGATTACTCGGACTCACTACTAGCCTCTTTTGGGGATTGATACATCCAGCTACACTGCATTGAGCTTAGTCTTTGGGACTTTCCTGGATCAATTTCAGACATGTGGAATATACTTGAGGACATTTTTACCTGGGAATTTTACATTGTAGTCTATCTTCAAAGTGCTTCTTGATCATTCAATGACCTCTGAGCATTACTTTATCTAAGATTCCTTCCATTAAAGTCTACTTTCAAACCGATTACTATTGAACTACCGTCATTCCACCTGGATTTCTATTGAGGATTACCTTACCAAAAATTGCTCTGGAGTTTATTTTCAAATCAACCTCAATTAGACTATTAGATTACTTTTCCAAGGATTTTAATTGAACTATCTTTTCATGTTTGAAATTTTTCTATCCTTTTTCTTATAAATTTTTCTTTTTTTTTCATTTTTCTCTACCTATTTTATTGTTTCTTTTTTTTTTTACTTTTTCATCTTTTTTTTCTCTATTCCACATTGTTTTATCCCCTCCCTTACTAACACTCCTAGGTTCTCCTCTCCTTTAATAGTCTCCATTTATTCACTCTATATTTTTGTGACTTTTCATTTCTAATATCTTTGTATACCCATGTAGTGCTATAAAGGCGGTTTTTCTCCTCTTCTGATGAGAAGCATTTAGCTTTAAAATGCCATGGCATAAAGAATTTTCCCCCTTTTTTATTTTCAACCTTGTTTATGATGATTTAACAAAGTTCTATGTAACTTTTATTTCTCATCTTTTTAATTTATGCTTTCTTTTTCAGACCTATTTACATTCTATGGACATTATTCACAGAGATCTCAATTCTCAAAATTGTTTAGTAAAAGAAGTAAGTATTCATTATCATACCAGTTTACTTACTATCTAATGGCATATAAAAATTATTTTTATTCAAAATTTTTTTAGTTTCAATCTCCTACCTCTTGGCCTTTTGGCAAAGAGCAAAGTGTAGAATATGTTCTGATATTATGATTCGTTTTTTGAGTTTATGGTCAGTAAGAAAAAATCGTTCAAAACTGAGATTATTTTAAAACATTTTCTCAATCCAGAGTGCCCATTTTTGGGGGACTGAATCTTACTCAAATAAAAAATTCACCTTATGTTAATTGAGAGGCAACTAAAAAGAAATTGTAAAATTTGTTGAGTATTCTCTGTGCAAACTATGCAACGACAGTAAGTACAGTTGTCTTATTGGAAGTCACCCTATCAGTAGGTGTATCAGAAGCGGCCATTAAAAATGCCATGTATGAACTTGAATAAATCAACTTACTATCTTTCGAAGCTTATAACTATTTGAAAAATGTAATTCAAACCCTAATTTTTTTTTTCAATTAAAGGAGCAAAGACCAAATAAAAGAAAAAAATAACAAGTGTAATAGCAAATTATGTAATATTTGTTTTTTTAAATCGTTTTTTTTTTTAAAAGATTTAAAGAAAATCAACAAAATTTCGAAAGGCCCAACGTAAAATCAACAGGCGTGTGTTTGAAATGAATGTTTCTGTTTAAAGCACAATTGCACCATGATATTTATATATATATATATATATAATTATTTATTTTTATTTATATATATATATATATATATATATAAATGTATATATATATATATAATTATTTGGGTAGTTATTTTTGTGTGTATCCATTAAAAGCGTTGAGTGAAATTTGAAGAATAAAACATGTATAAATACATTTGAAGCCAAAACTGCAACGCAAAACTTTTTTATAAAATAAACAGGTGTTTATTTTTAAAGAAATATATTTCGGAGTAAGATATATATATATATATATTTCTTTAAAAATAAACACCTGTTTATTTTATAAAAAAATTTTGCGTTGCAGTTTTGGCTTCAAATGTATTTATACATGTTTTATTCATCATAATTATCTATTTTTATATATATACATATATATATATATATATATATATATATATATATATATATATAACTATTTATATATATAATTATTTATTTATATATATATATATATATAATTATTTATATATATATTTATTTTTATATATATATATATAATTATTTATATATTTATTTTTATATATATATATATATATATTTTTATATATATATATATATATATATATATATTTTTATATATATATATATATATATATATATATATATATATATATATAATTATATATATATATATTTATTTATTATTTGGAAGTCACATTCGTCGTAGCTTAGTGAGAAGGGTAGTCTGAATAATACACTTAAGCACACGTGTTGGGATTATTCAATAAATAAGGTGAATTTTTTCAATGATATAAAAACTGAGATTTTATGTAATCAATAATATTGTATTTCTATTTTCTATCTCTTTTAATATCGAATATGTATGTAAATTTTCCCTCCTTTTCTTTTTTTTATTCCAGGATGGTACAGTGATTGTTGCCGACTTTGGTTTGGCTCGCGTCATCTCTGACCAAACTGACATCCGGCGCCAAGACAGGAGGTCAACTGGGAAGACGTCGCCAAACAAACGGTTTGAGCGGAAGAAAAGGTACACTGTGGTCGGGAATCCCTACTGGATGGCCCCTGAAATGATGACTGGTCAGAAATACGATGAAAAAGTTGATATCTTCTCTTTTGGAATCATGATGTGTGAGGTACGTGCATTACACCTTCATATATTGAACATATCTTGCTGGATTTTCAGAATCAGACCCAAATAGAAATGTTTCTGGCATATTGATACTTGATTCAAACTAGCTTATTTTTTGACTTCTTCCTTGGCACAAATATATTTTATTTTGCTTTAGTTTCTTTTTAAAAATACTTATTCTTTTAGAGTGAAAGATTTTTCTTCATTCACTGAACATTCTGATACATTAAAAGAAAAGTAATCAAGTTATTTTCCTTGACCTCAACAAAAATTAATATCTAAAAGTTATATTTTTTAAACATTTTTTGTTCTTTATTATTGATTTTCATGTACTAAAACAAACTTTTAAAAAATTTATTTGATTACAAAATTCAAGTCACTAAAATTGCTTCTCATTTAAACAACTGTCATTTTTTTTTTCTTTTACTCCCCAGCAACACTGGTTAGGTACAATAATTATATTATAATGCTGTGCTTTTCACAAAAGAGAAATTACCAGAATGCTCAATTATTGAAGAGCATAATATTTTATTACAAATTACTCTATTAATCATCATCAGTACTTCCAGTATCATAAAAATACTGAAAATCCCTAACCATGACACAATAGAATTTTTTACTAAAACACTAACAGAAGTAGCAAATGAGTGCATTCCAAAACTTCAACAACCAAGAAACACAACAGACCTTGGTTCGACACTAAATGCCAAAAAGCTATCAAACTACGGAAAGCTGCCCTAAAAAAATTCCAGAAACAACCTACTACTCCAAATCTTATAGGATACATGCAAAACAAGAATGTTGGCAAAATTTTGTCAGCAAACTGGATTTCTCCACTGAACCAAGAGTAATATGGGAGATGATCCGAAAAAATACAGGTAAACAACAAACCACACCAATTAAATACCTCGTCAAAAATAACTCTAGCATAACTGATAAAAAGAATATAGAAGACTTACTAGCTGAAACCTTTTCACAAAACTCATCTAACCAAAACTACAATACAAAATTTACAACAATCAAACAAAATGCAGAGAAATATAAACTCAACTTCAAATCAAAAATTTTGAAAACTATAATAAACTCCTTTCACTAACTAAACTAAAAGATTCTATCAGAAGATCCCATAACACTGCTGTAGGACCAGATGAAATTCATTACGAATTCCTGAGACAACTACCTACTGAAACACTAAAACTCCTATTAAGAATCTTTAACAAAATATGGACAGAAGATGAATTCCCAGATATATGGAGATTGACCACAATAATAACAATCCCGAAACCAGGAAAAGAAACCCGCAAAACTATAGACCAATTTCATGAACCAGTTGCTTGTGTAAAATAATGGAGAGGATCCAACAATATTATCTCTAACCTACAATGCAGTTTCCATAACAAAAGAAGCAATTATCTGATTCACCTAGAAACAGCTGTAAGAAAAGCTTTCATAAGGAACGAATACCTCTCAGCAATTTTCTACGACTCTGAAATTTGAAATAATGAGAGATTTTAATGACCTCAATCTAAAAAACAGTTCTTATCAGATTGCAAATTTAAAGTCTGCATTGGATCAACTTTCTCAGACATCAACATTCAAGGAGAGGGAGTCCCCAAAGGGAATATACTATCTTTAACCTTGTTTAGCATTAAAATAAACAACATAACAAAATGCCTTACTCCCAGTGTTGACAGATCTCTATATGTGAATGACTTCCTAATATATTGCAGGTCAAAATATATACATATCATAGAGCATAAACTCCAACAATGCCTAAATAAATTAAACAAGTGGAAAATAGAAAATGGATATAAATTGTCTGAAACAAAAACCAAATGTGTACACTTCTGCCAAATGAGGAAACTCCATAATGACACTTGTTTGAAACTTGAAAATACAGAAATTCCCATTGTAGATGAATATAAATTCCTAGGTTTGACATTTGATAAAAAACTGACATTCATCCCCCAACTGCAATTGCCTACACAGAATGTGGTACAGACCAAAAAACCCTTCTGAAACCATACAGGTCATTGATCAGATCAAAACTTGACTATGGATGTTTTATTTTTTGAATCAGCTAGAAGGACTTACTTAAAGACACTTAATCCGATCTGCCATGGAGGGCTGAGACTAGCACTCAGAGCCTACAGAACATTCTCAGTGGAAAGTCTGAATGTAGAGGCCAAGGAGATACCAGCAGATATAAGGAGCCAACTACCCAATACTACACTAAACTAAAATCATGTCCAAACAATCCTGCATACAATGTCACATTCTATCCAAGATACAGGGAACTATTTGAAGCAAAAGAAAAAGCTATAAAACCCTTCAACCTATGAATGAAAACAATTCTACAAGAATCAGAGATAACAATCAAAAATATCTACGAACATACCCTGTCTGAAATCTCACCTTGGATACTCAAAAAAACAAAAACAAAGTGATCCTCAAGCTAAGTAAACTCCCCCAAGCTAAAACCCACCCTAATACCTACCAAAACAAATTCCACAACATACTTCTAGACTACCCCAATCATCTGCACATCTACCCAGATAACTCTAAGGACCACAACAGCTGTTCTGAATGAAACAACCCATCAGAAGGCACTACCAACTGAAAGCTCCATTTTCACCGTAGAAGTCTATGCTATCGACCTTGCTCTCAACATCCTAACATTTTTTTGTTACACATTTTTTGAAACACAAGAAATTTATTTTCCCAGATTTGCTTTCTGTTCTATCATCATTGGATAATATAAAGCTTGAGAACCCACTAATCACCAAACTTTTGAACAGATTAAACTCAACAACTACCCACAAAGAGGTAGTCATGTGCTGGATTCCAAGCCACATTGGATTGAAAGGAAATGAAAGAGCAAATTTAGCAGCCAAATCTGCTTTAAACCTAAACCCTGAAACCACCAATATTCCTTACAGACTTAAAATACAAAATCAATAAACTGTTTTATGCAAAATGGCAACAGCGCTGGAATAATGACACAAATAACAAGCTCTTCCAGATTAAACCCACCTTGGGAGAATGGGGACCATCTCCACAAAAATCAAGAAAAGAACAAGTTATTATATCCAGAACACACATTGGCCACACAAATCTTACTCACTCCTACATACTCAGGCAAGAGCAACTACCACAATGCCTAACATGTCAGAAGACCTGCACAATAAAACATATTTTTGTGGAATGTGGAGCCTACGCTATCGCGAGAAAACGCCACCTAAAATACAACAATATGAAAGACATTTTTAAAAACACCTGCACAGACAACATTCTCTCATTTCTGAGAGAGATCAAACTATACCTAAAAATATAACATCAAGCCCTTCCAAAAAACTTTCAATTAAAATAGATAACCTTGTCCCCATCTAAAAAAAAAGACAAAAAAAAAAACAATCACACTAAAACAAATAAATAAAACAAATCAAAACGATCTTCAGCATTAAATGACCCAACAGAGGTTGATATGCTAGTTAAATTTCCAATGTGTTAACTTTCACGGACCCCAAAGTATATCAATCAATTCCAAGTCCAATCCTCAGTCAATTGATTCCAACTGAGCTGTGTTTTGTGAATATATGATAATTCATTTCTTTGTTCAATCTTATGTCATGCAATCAGGTCAATTTTATTATTTATTGTAATTATTATTTCTCAACTTTTAAAACTATTTGTAACAATTTCATTTTGTTTAACTTGCATTCCAGCGTTCTTTGATTATTTTGTTGAACTAAACTTCAACTGTTATTCTTTCCTATTGAATAATATTTGAACATATTGCAATGTTATATATTTTTTCCTGGATATTTCCAGTGCTCATCAAGGAAAGAGGTACCAGTTACTTTGGGAACTAATAACTTGAAGAAAATATAGGCTTGATTATGTTAGTAATTATTTTAGATACATTTAATTAAGGTTATTGTGACGATATATTAGATTTTTCATTCACTTCTTTAAGTGAATGTCTTTAGCAAATGTTAATTTAATATTGAATGATTATATCTATCTTGCTAACTCTATGAAAAGGAGGTAATCATTGTAATAATGAAATCACTTGCAGGGAATTTATTTTCAGTTTTATATAGATGAGTGGTTCTTTTGTTTTGCTTTTTGTCTTGCAAGATTAGCTTTTTGAAATATGACATAGAAAAATTAGATTTTAAAGAGGAATCTTTTTTTTGTATTTCAGTGTTATATCGTTTATTTTTTTTAATCTATTCTCAGATTAATTAATGGAAATTGAAACTGGAATTGTAGGATGAGGAATTATTGGAAGAAGCGTGTCTGAACATGTAAAGAAAATATTTTAACAATATCAAATCATTAATTATGCATTTATATCTGACTAGCGGGGGGGGGGTACCTGGCGTTGCCCGAGTGTTTAGAGGTGTGTGTGTGGTCGGTCTGGGGTGGGGGGGTGTTAATGAAAACATAAGAATAAGCGAAGTTCAAAAAACAAAAAAGAAAACAGAAAAACGAACGTTAAAACTTATCTGAAAAATAAAGCTGGCGGTGAGGGGGGGGTAATCAAAACAAAAAACACAAAAAAAACTAACGTAAGGCAAACGAACGATGTTAAATGTAAAAATTGAAAAACAAAAACAAAAAAGAAAACAGAAAAACGAACGTTAAAACTTATCTGAAAAATAAAGCTGGCGGTGAGGGGGGGGTAATCAAAACAAAAAAACACAAAAAAAACTAACGTAAGGCAAACGAACGATGTTAAATGTAAAAATTGAAAAACAAAAACAAAAAAGAAAACAGAAAAACGAACGTTAAAACTTCTTTAAAAAATCTGAAAAATAAAAACAAAAAAAAAAACATGTGAAAAATGGCTTAAATAAGCCTGTTTCAATATTAAAATTTAAAAAATCGGTGGGTACCTGGGTGTTTTGGGTGTGTGTGATCGGTCGAGAGTGGTGGGTGTTAATGAAAACCTAAGAATAAGCGAAGTAAAAAAAAAAAAAACCCAGAAAAACTAACATTACATGAAAAATGGCTTAAATAACCCTGCTTCAATATTAAAATTTAAAAAATCGAAGAAAAAAAGAAAGGCATCTCACACCACGATTCGAACCCAAAACGTTTAGATAATGACCCAACACTCTAACTAACTGAGCTAACACGACATACATAAAATTGTGTCAATTCTTCAAATATGTAAACTAAATCAGGTTATGACATCGTCTGACGCATGCGTAGAACCGATCTCGTCATGAGAGGACGGTTTTTGCTGGCATTTTGTTTGTCATTCTGCTGCAAATTCCAAGGAGAACAGTGTCTCTTCTACATTTATGGGAGTTCAAAATCGTCCATAATCAATTCTTGTATGCTTTAATTAAAGACAACTTTATGCCAAATAAATTGTCTTGACATTTACTTGGTCTGTTCTGTGGATTCCTTGTCTATCACAAATTTTAGAAATTTTAGTAAATTTATCAGCACTTGTATATCAGAAATTTTTTTTCTTACTGTAATAAATCTCTATCGTTTTCTTTTCAGATCATTGGCCGAGTAATTGCTGACCCCGATTATCTGCCTCGAACATACGACTTTGGTATGAATGCTGAAGTCTTCTGTAACAAATACTGCAACGATTGTCCAAATTCACTCTTCAAACTTTGTATCTTATGCTGTCAACTCACACCTGAAAGCAGGTTAGTATTAAAGTAATCAACAGGCACTTTTTTACACTAATCTTCCTGTGATAATGAATTAGCCATTTAAAAGGGCATCGATATATAGAAAAGTCTATCCCTCCCTGCTAGAAGATTAAATAACAGGTTCAGTTCAAAATTCCTGTATGTAACGAGATTAAAGGTTGGAAAAGGTTATGATAATACTAATTATTATAATGATAATTCAGAGTAGATTTTATGATGAAGAGAACTGAGCTTGCAAAACGAGTGTAAAGATTCTCCCTAGCAGATTAAATAAATGGTTTGTTTCAAAAAATTCCCAGATCAGACTTTTCCAGGCCTCTAAAACCCAGCTGGTTTATGTTGATCCTGGAATATGTGTCTGTGTCTTTCTTTTTTTTTTTTTTAATTGTCTCAGACCAAAATCTCAGGAATCTCTTGAGATACTAGCCAACACTAAAGGAAATAGTGTAATCTTGGCACCAGATTCTATTTCAAATATTAAAATACATTTCAGCATTAATTGGAAAGTTAAAATTTGATAATAATTTGGTTAAATAATTTAATGATCAAACGATATTAGAATAATTAAATATAATTTTCAGAATTCCATTTAAAGAAAAAAAAATTTCTACTTATATATAAAAGACACTTTGTGTGTGTTAGTTCATTCCTATGGAGTCTGAAACATCTGGGCTGATTTTTTTTTTTTAATTTCACACAAATGTACTTTATGTCACTGGGAGTGTTCTTAGAATGCCTCGGATAAGTATCAATAATTGAAAAAATATGATTAAAGAAGGAACAGTCCGGCTTTAACCAAAGTTAAAACCTATATACAGCCTTACATCAGAAGTGTATTTAAGAAGTTTTATCACTGCACAAGCAGAAAGGCCCAGCATATAATCATCAACAGTTGATTCTTTGATAAGACAGCGATGCATTCAAACTGAATTTTTCTGTTTAGAGCACAATAGAATCCTGATACTTGACTTTTGCATTTTAAGCTTTCATTCAGGCATTATGTAAAAGTAATTTTAATAAATCAACTTTAGGTTCTCTACAGTGCAATGTAGACTACAATGTATTGTGGATTAAGGGGTGCCTTGTGAAGTGTCCTCTGGTGCACAACGGTGGGTTCCTAACTAGAGCAGACAATTGATTTGATTGAAAAATGGTCAATTTAACCAATTTCCATGGCAATAAAAGTATTAGATGTGTGTGGAACATTTGTTAATCTTCATTGAATTCCTGGCAACTTTGGGTCTCCCTGCTAGTCTATTATATAAAGTGTAGTTGTCTATGTATGTATGTCCTGCTAAAAGTAAAAAACTATAAAAAAAAAAAGAAAAGAAAAATGCCCACAAAGTTGGCATTTTCTTGATAGGTGTTGTCCTGGATGAATAATATCTAAAATGAAAGAAAAAAAAAAATTCTATGTGAAGTCAACTGGCCAAGTTTTGTTGATGGAGAAGTCAGTTTTTCGGCCATTTCCAATCTTATTTACTCTATAAAGAAGAGGTTGATGACTTACATTAATATTATTTTCAATAGAAAGGAATGGGCTTGGTGGAGGGATGTGGAAAAACAGGGAAGCAGGAAAGACAGATTGAGCTAAGTACAGAAATTTTAATATAAAAACATTACAAACACTTTTTAACCTCTTATATTTTGTGTCCCTGGGCAACACCAGCTTGCCATGCTGTTTAAACTAGTCTTAAAAGGAAGAAAAATCATGAAAGTCAAATGACTGCCAGATGATGGCAGTTAAGTATTGTTGAATATTATATCTGGAGTATTGAACATAATACCTGGTCAGAAGAAATAAAACCTGGTTGATTGATACAGATATCTACAAAGGTCACCTGCAGACACAGCAGATGAAAATGCACTCATTGTTGAATACAAATAAAATGAATTTAATTCTAATCTTGTAGAAATTTGAACAATAAAGATCTATGATCATATTTTTATACATATTTGTTACCTTTTAAGCACAGCACCAATATACAACAATAAATATAACAAATATCAACAACTATAATAAATATTGCAGAGGAGGCACACCTGCCTTCTCATAATACAACAACACTGCATAAAGTAAGGTTCTTTATCTGATTGAAATGATATTTATTTTTTTCTTTCATTCCAGGCCGCCATTTGAGAAAATTCAGATGATGTGCGAAGCGTTATTGCTTCACTTTGAGCACAAGATGGCCCTCCCTCCTGAACTCCAGGGCGATGCTCTCACATTCTATCGTAGCACACGCGAGAACTGTTACAGTGCATCACGAAAAACAAAGGAAAGTAGCAGTCAAAAATCCACAAAAATCAATTTGGAAAAAATTGAAGAGACCCATTCCAAAGATGCAACTTCTTCCTCTCTGTCGTCATCATCGTCCACCTCTTCCTCTTCATCTTTGTCCTCCTCCTCTTCTTCATCTCTTATCAAGGTCACAACTCCCACCACAAACACAACAACACCAACAACAGTAGTAACGACAGTAACAGAATTGACAACGGCAACAACATAACGAAACGAGTTTTTCGAAGTTGTTTTTTTCATTTGAGTTGAACGTTACTCAATTCCACGGCATTGCTTGAATGTTACTACACACGTAAGATTTAAAATTACAAAAATGTCATCTTCCAATGTTGTGTCACATTCTCATCAAACAAAATATGGGGGTGCATTATGGGTTAAATGGATATAATAATAGAATATGGAAACAGCTATGCCGAGTTTAAATATTGTCTGGTCTATCATGCAAAAATAATGTTCACAAAAGTACGGACCCATAATCCCCCCATCTAGCTATTGACAAAATAGCAACTTGTATTCAAATAAGTTATATACAGTCAGGTACTGTGCTTTTTAGCATCAAATAAATCAAAAAAGATTGATATACCGCAAAACAACAAAGCGAAATGATACCAAACGCAAATTTGAACATTGAGACAGAGCAGACTAATTTCTACATTTTTTTCTTATGCCATTGTTATAAAAAATACAAATATTAAGCTTGTTCAATTTTTGTTTTTACTGTAGAAAACCACATACAAAATGGATAACGAGAGGTTTACAAATGACAAAACGATAGTTAGAAACATGTCTGGTTGTCCTACAACCAAGAATGTCATGACCTAGATTACAATAAAATAACAATTATTATGCAAACTTGTAATATCTGGTGATTCAGCATCTATTAGGAATCACCTTACAATTGTAATAGTTATTGAGTTTGTTTTTCATAAAAGGATAAAAAATAACAAATTAGAAATTTTTTTATGATATTGTAGAAATAATTATTTGGTACAGAAAAATTAACTTTCAAGAACTCCTGAATCAAAAGCAACAACAAATCTTTTTCTAAAAAAATCTGTCAAAACATTTCTACATGTTAAAACCAGACATGTTCAGTAGAGAATTTAATTCATGTGTTTTATATAAATTATGTGTTTTTTAATTGATTTACTATCCTCAAGTGTTAACTAGTCTTTACTTTTGTCGATTAGTTTATGCTAACTAATTAATTAAACAAAATAGCAAATATATAATTTCTATAATATAAACAGAAAGCAAGTTCAACATTTAATAAAAATGCGTATCTGTGGTTAAAAATTATTTTTAAAAGAAAATGACTCGAAAAATAACTATTTACAATTACTAAGTTTTAAAAAATGTTGAATATTAATTAGAAATCCTTTGCTCGAATTGTTATGCAATGATAATTTAGATGCCCACACTCATTATAGATGACCATGCTCATTTCCAATCTGGATTAGAATTGCATGGCTGTCAATCCTGTTATCAATATTACCTTACAATTGTAAAATATATCTTGCCAATGTTGTGAGGTTTGTCATTGGTGATAAACTTGTTTCACTGCAGGTTTCAAGTTTTACATTATCAGATTAACCAATAACCTAAAAAAAATGCAATGTGTTACACACTGCATAAACAACATAAATTAAATGGCTTGGCAAAAAAACAAACTATATGTGACGTGAACACTCAGCATTAGCCAATGAAAATCGTCCTAGATATTCCATTTAATCAGTCAAGTTCAAATCTCAAATTTATTGTTATTTTATCTTTTTCAATACAGTTTTACTTTCAGTTAGTCACGTTAACCTTTTTATTATCTTGAAACACAAATCTGAAAATATGGTGCTTCTTTATTAGAAGGTCTATTCCACAATATTTAATCCATGATGAGATATGTTAGGTGTGTTGTTTGTTAAACAACATGCTTACTTGTTCTTTATTATTTAGAAAAGACTAAGTTTTCTGTATTCATGTCAGATTTAATGATTTTGAAAACATTATCCAATGGTTGTATGGTTATTCGAAAGAGCTATGCAAATTATATTTTCCACTCTAATTTAAATTACAAAAACAAAGAATTTAAATTATGGAAATGAAAATAACTTAGGAGTTATTTTTTCTTGAATATCAAATACAAGGAAAGATAATCGAAACAAGAAAAAAACCGAAGTATACATGTCCTCATTTACTTGACTTCACACAAGTTTTTTATGTAGCAAAAATTCAGTTTCCTAAAAAAAAAAAAAAGAAGGAACATTCTGGATTAAGAGAAAAATTCAAAGTGTCTCAGTCTAGAAAGATCTTTTATGCACTGAACAAGAATAGAACAAATAAAATAAACTTTGATCTTGGCCTATAAAGATTTCTCCTTCTCTGACCGAGGATAGAAATACAGTGTAGTGGCAAAATATATACTACACTTTACTCCTAACCAAAAGGTCAAGATATGTTAGGTGTACAGCCTTATTTCTTAACTAATTGTTATTTCTGACTTGTTTACTTGCTGCAATCTGCACAGTGAATTAAGTGTGGAAAATCCAGCTCTTTAAAATAGGACAAAAATTTAGATTGCTTTGGTCTAGAAAGATCTTAGCACATTGACTAAAGATAGTACAGATGAAGTGTAGTATCAGAACAGACACTACACTTTGATCTCAATCAAAATGCTGAAGTTAATAAAGAAACTAAGCATAGAGAGTTGGAATTTTTTATTATTATGTTTGATGATTTTAGTTGAATATCTGATCTGACCTTAAAATAAGGATTTTAATAATGCCACATCTTGTTTTCTTTAACAAGTAGACAGAAATCTAATTCAGTAAAATATTACAGGTAAACTATAGATAAAATGTAAATACACATATGTAGACCGCTTCTAAAATAGCACTAAGTATTCTGTTCAAATTAAGTTTGTCATCATATTGGTTTCCCCTCTCTCTTTCTCACCATTTTTTTTTATTTGAAATCAAAAATAGAATTCTAATGAAATGCTGTGAACAATGAATTATTAACATTCTATACAAATGCAAAAACGACACATTTGTTGATTCACTCATGCCGGTGAGTGGGCCAGCATAAAAATAACTTGTTCTTTCTAGCAAAAGGGAATAACTCTTAACTCAGCCTCTTCAAAAGCACTTTAATAAATGTTGAAGTTTTCTCCAATGTGGAAAAATTGAAGAGATTTTTGTTTAATTGTCAGACCGTTTTATTTTTTATTTTAGAAATAATTTAAGCAAATGTTTACTTTAGGGTCCTAAACTCTATATTGCCTTGAGTTCAAAACTCAATGTGGCAACATAAAAATTAACTGGATAGAAGTGGATTATTTTGCTTCAAAACCAAATGTAGTATCTATTAACCCAACTACTAACCATAAGTCTGAGTTGGCATATTGAGTTAGTGAATTGTGTTTTATTATTTATTTATTTTTAGCAAAATAAATGGAAAAAAAAATTTTTTAGTATTCTTTTACAGAGGGACACCAATTGTACTTATACCACATCTTGTTTTGCAGAGCATACTAGCGTTTTACCAAGTTATGTTTAATGTTGACATCTTGAATTTTTACTTTTTGATAGTATAGTTTAGGACCCTAAAGTAAACATTTACTATAATTTTTTAATGTTAAAATGAAGATAAAAAATCTTTAGGAAAGTTATGTTTTAATTGAACATATTTTTTTTAATCAACTGTGTGGTAACATTTAAATGCCATTAATTGTATATTAAGATATGTAATTTGTTTTTATTAAATTCTTAATCAGTATGTCATTAAAAAATGAATACTGATTTCTTAAAGCATTAAAATATTTTTTGACCAATCAAAAAGAATCACATTCCATTTGGAAAAAAAAATAAAAAGATTGTACAAAATCCAAAATCATTTTTTTCTTTAATCCATGTGACATCAATACAAATGTTAGTTGATGAAAATCAGACTTAATTATAGAAGACCCAAAATAACCTCTAATTTTGTAGTTTTTCCATCTCTTCTGAACAGTAACCTAGTCTAATAAAAGTTAAACCAGCAGTGATAATGACAATTATAGACATATCCTAGTCTTTTGTTTTGTTTTTTGGATTTTTTTTTTTTTCATTGCTTATGTTTTTAGTAAAATTGGGTGAAAAAAAAGTCTAGGATAGTTTTCTATGATAATTTTTTGTTCTTTTCTATTTTTTGCTAGCTTAGATTGTGCAATGACTAAAAAGACACATCTTTGCATAACAACAAAAAAGGGAGATGCAGTTTTACTTATAGCCTGAAACGATCTTTGGTTATAGTTGCAAATGTGTCTTGTTACATGCACACATTTAATTAAACAGCAAAAAAGAAAACGTTCTGTTTTATAAACTTTGGCGGTTTATAAATAATACATGGTTTTGTTTACAAAACTTGAAGCACAAACAAAACAAAGAAATAAAGAAAAACAGAAAATTTAAATAAAAATGTTTTCACATGGTTTGAAAAAGTATTTTCAAAGAAAAATTGGAATGTATTATAAATTTTTTAATTTATTGTAAGTGATAATAAACGGAAGTTAAAAGTAATTTTAAAAAATCTGTGTTTAGACAGAATGGTTGTTGCTCATCCTTTGATCCCTTCATTTTATGCCTGATAGTAAACCAGTCTAATATCCAAAATAGCAGTGACATTGATAAATACAACATACTATGTTTATTTTATTTTTGTCACTCATTCCTACTCTACTGTTTTTCTATTTCTGCTTCTTTTGGACTCTCAGTTTGCTTTATTTTTACAGATTCCTATTTTAGCATCACTTAATTTTTTTATATTCTATATCTGTATTCACATTCTCATGACTGGTTTTATATTATTAGGATAGTGTTCAGGAGAGTTGGAGAAAATTTATAGGTTATTTTGGGCCGCTATAACT
This sequence comes from Euprymna scolopes, assembly GCF_053919585.1. Taxonomy (NCBI): domain Eukaryota; kingdom Metazoa; phylum Mollusca; class Cephalopoda; order Sepiida; family Sepiolidae; genus Euprymna; species Euprymna scolopes. The sequence continues at coordinate 60,638,420 of NC_136502.1, forward strand.
ATAAAAAAATGATTTTAGTAAATAAATTTTAATGCAGAACCACATTCTAACAAAATCTCCTTGCCCTCCACCGATAAATCATTCTTTCTTGGCCTCTTACCTTTTTGAACTCTTAACCTTCTTGAATAAAAATTTAAGGGCCACTTCAGAGTGGGGAGACCCATGAACTGATACATTCAAATGTGGGTCCGGATTTTTAATCAAAAATGAACCAAAAACAAACATTTTTGGATACCAGACTGATGCAAGAAAGAAAAACAAATCTTAACAGAAAGATAAAATTGTGATTCTTTTATTTAATTTTAAAAAATGATGAAAAAAAAAAAAAAAAAATGTACAAATTGACTCTTTTATTTAATTTTTAAAAGAGAAAAAATATTGTTGAAAACTATTTTTTTTAATTTTGTATTTTTTTATTATTTATATTTTACAATCCTATTTTATTTAAGTGACTCATAGAAAAAAGTTTTTTTAAATATTACTTGAAAATCTGAAATATGCAATTCTCCCTCCATTTTTTTTTAACTTTCAAACTGCTTCTACAGTTTTAAAAAATGTCTTCAGCCTTATTCCCATCCCAACCTTTTTTTAACACATATTTAAAAATCTTATTTCTTTGAGTGTAACTTACAACAAAAAAACATACAAAGACTCGATTGATCACCAATACAAAAACATGACAAATACCTTAAGTATGTGCCTAACGTTTACAGAATTATAACGCCAAGAAATTCATTTTTTTGTTGTTGTTAAAAACTCAAAATATGTAACATCTTCAGAATTTCTACGTGAAGACAGCCATTCTTATCAAAAAAAAATAATAAAAAAAACAAAAAAAAAAGAAATGTAATAAAAATTGTAACAATTCAAGTTTCATGTTTTGGGATTTTTGAGATGAGGAATGATAACTTGTATTATTTGGATTACTGTTCTCATCTTGTTGTTATTCGCATCAAGTTTTGAATGATGTCACCACCAGGTGCACTTGTCAGACTCAAAACCTTTCTTTATATCTGTTATGCCACAGCTTCTTCTACAAGGACCCATGGTATAACAGATGTGAGTACTAAGTAATAATCAGTTTCAATTGACAGTCTTCTGAAGGTTGAACGGTCAATTGTCAATACAGACGATATTATGAATAAAATTATGAATTACTAAGAGTTCTACCCATTGATGAGAGCAAGCTACAAGTGTTCCATTTGAAATTCTCTACAAATTCATAAGATGCACTTGAAAAAAACTGGAGGTTACATCAGCCAAAACGCTGTGAGAACAATAGTCCAAATAATCCAAATTTATGTTTTCTCTAAGTTTTTTTACTAATGTAAATTTCATGTACAAACACAGTTGAACCCTGGGATACGGTGGCCTTAGGATACGATTTTTTCAGGTTACGATGTGAAATACAATGTTTTTCCGGCCTCTGGTTATAGTATTTGCCTTGCCTTATGGTGTTATTTGATGATATAGATTTTATATTGAACTGTATTTTGTTGCTAATTTTTAATGCCATATCCTGGAGTTCTACTGTAATGCTTGTGTTTTTTTTGTTTTTTTTTTAATAATTGTATTTTCAGCACTGGGGCTGCAATGATGAGCTTCATCTTCTAAAATTTAAAGATGAATAGGACCCTCTGATATCCGATACCAAAACACAATGTGATTGAAGATGAAGTATAATTATACTAAACAAAAAAAAAAAACAAAAGAAAGAAAAATTATTCTTCAAATAACAGGACCCATGGTAATTCCATCTGCTGTCGATTGCTACTATGCTAAAAAATATTTCCATTCTATAAATTGCAAATGCAAACCTACTACCTTATGTTCGAATTGCACTGAGAATTAAATTTTCGACCTCCAGAAAATTATCACTTAGAAATGATTATTACAAAGCACTTATATCCATTACGCCAGCGCTCATTCCACAAAGACAAATGGCATGATAGTAACATGAGAAACATTTCATTTTTTTGACAAAACTTTTTTTTTCTTTTTTTGACAAAACATTGAACTTTTTTTCTTTTTTGACAAAGTGTATTTTCAGCATTCTGATTAAGTTAGCAACTGAAAAGAACATATTTAGCATGACACTATCATCTCTCAAATAAGAATAAGCAGTCAATTTTAGCACAATACAGTATTCTGCAATCAGTGGTTGAATACTCTCAGACTGTTTACTATTTGTGTCTGCTGGTATTAATAGAATTAAAATGCCTTTACTTGTTGTGCTAATTCCCAGTAGTCTGGCTCACCAAGTCAAGGATGACTTTGTAACTGGGGTTTGAATCCCCCGACTGATACTAATTATCATTACCTACACTGATGAGAGCATAAGTTGAAGAGCTATTGCTCAAAACAATATGGTACTTTAAGAGGGCTGACTTGGAAGGCATCAGGGATCAAATCAGAGATCCGCCACAGGGTAGTTTTTTTTCTCTGCCTGCGCAATAGTATGCAAATAAGACCACTGAATCATTCAAATTAGCAATTGAAACGGAAGTTTTATAGCAGGCCCACTCTCCCCAATGATTAACTTCTACTGGCACAATTGCTATTGCTCAAAGGCAGCATGCATTCTACAGATTTATCCACCATAAGTCCAGTAAAAAATAGTCAAAAGTACATAGAAGCCTAGAAATAATTTTAAAAGCGAAATAATCACAGCAAAAAGGCATTCCGAAATCACCAATAAACACACTGAGTCACAGGAATTAGAAACTCAAAATTTCTTGAAAATTTATAATAGCATAGTAAATAATGGGCAATTCTGTCAATACCAATGACCTTGAGGCTGTTTGTACAGCAACCAAAAAGGTTAACCTTCTTGCTTGACAGTTCGCCTCCAACTTCACTTCGGGCGCAACATATCACTCCATCCCAGATTTCCCTTTGCAGACAGAATTCATTATGTGAAAATCACTTGTTCCCGTGTCCATAATTAAAAACAAAAAAAAAATGTACACACCTAAAAGGCTGGTGGTCCTGATCTCATCCCAGCTTTACTGTTAAAAAATATGTTTTGCTGATGTTGCCCCAGTTCTCTCCAAACTCTTCAACAAATGCCTTACTAAATCTTGCTTTCCTGACTGTTAAAAAATTGCTTTTGGTACCAGTTTTCAAGAATTCTGACAAAAGAACTGATTTATTGAGATTGTTGTGAACTGACTTCCTCATCTTGGTTGTTATAGTCACAAACGATAACAACCAAGATGAGGAAGTCAGTCCAACAATCTCAATAAATGAAAAAACCTCATCTTAAAAATACAGACAATTACTAAAAGAACTGATCCACTAAACTATTAGCCTCTTCCCTTTCTTTGCCAAAATCTTGGAGTCCTTAATTAATTAAGCAATAGCCCACTATCTCATAGATAATAAACTTCTTTCTAACCAATAGTATTTAAGAATGATTTGATTATGTTAAGTCCAGATATCATTACTTTAATCTCTGAGCATATATATATCACACACTGGATAAGGCAAGGGAGGCTAGTGCAGTAGCCCTAGATATAGCTAAGGCTTTTAACAGGGTATGGTACGATGGTCTTTTCATGAATATTAAATCCGATGAAATTACTGGACTTAACATAATCAAATCATTCTTAAATAAGAGAAAAATCCAGGTCATTCTGGATGGTTGTACTTAAAAACAACATAAATGAGGGTGTACCACAAGGACCTTTGGACCTTTATTATGGCTTATATTCATAAGACTTTCCTGATAAAATTGTCTCCAAAATCAGACATGAAGGAAAAATGAATGAAAACATTTAAGGAAATAGTCAAAACCTTAGAAGTCCTCCAGTCTGCAATGGAATGGGGTCAAAAATGGATAGTAACATTCAATGCTGCTAGGATTAAGTTTCTTTCCTTTAATAATTACAAGAAACCTTCTCAACCACCGATAACCATGACTAATGATACACTACTTGAAAGCTCTTCGTTCAAACTTCTCGGCTTAACATTCACATGTAACATGAATTGAAATAATTACATTGACAACATTGCCAAGGCTGCTACTGCAAAGATGGATTCTCTCTCTAATATGCTAGAAAGTTACTTATACCTGAGAATATTCTGTATCTCTACAAGGCCATCATTCACCCATGCATGGAGTTTTGTTGCCACATCTGGGCTGGTATATCTGCCACTAGTCTCTCACTCCTAGACAGGGTCCAAAAAAGACTTGCCAACTTGATAGGTCTTGCACTATCAACTAAACTCCAACCTCTATTCCATCAACAACAATGTTGCATTCCTGTGCCTGCTTTACAAGTATTTTAACGGAATGTGCTCCGACAAGCACTTGTAGTCCCTCGTAGAAAATACCCTTGACTAACTGAACAGGCAGAAAAATCCCATTCCTATACTGTTGAGGTCCTGAGATGCTGGAAAGCCTTTTAATCAAATAGTTTCTTCCATCAAACTGATAGACTTTGGAATTCCCTTCAAGGCCACTGCTTCCCTAACATACAAATAAATATCTTACTGCCCAAATTCCCACATAGTATCCCTGCAAATTTGCATCCCAAATGGTAGCCCCTTACACCAAAGTGGCACTATGCCTTGGTCAGGGTGAAAAACCAATAAAAAAATATACATACAGGTTAAATAACTAAATAATTACTAGTTTAGAAAGAGGAAAAAACTTCACTGCACAGATTAATATACATACAAGACACATACTGGCAGGTCGGCACCCAGGATAAAAAGGGTCCCTCGATCCGTTTATACACCATGCTGGAAGCGGCAAACAATGGTGTAAACCTTCTAGTCTCTGGAAACGATACTCCAGTCATGACAACAGAGGCCAACCAGAGTTAGCCATTAGGTCCTGGCTCCCTATCCCCACCATATTTGGCAACAAGAAATTAAATAAAATAAAATAAATTAAAAGCCATTGACTGCTGTTTTGCAACCACTACTCAGTTGGAAAAGTGGAGCAAGACAACCAACCAAATATTGACCAAAAAAAATAAGACAACCAACCAAATATTGACCAAAAAAAATAAGAGACTGGCCTTCCTGAAGAGAAAAAATACACCGGTTGCCAGGCTAAGGTTGCTGGTTTCCCAGATGAGAATATATATGACAGAAGAGGGAATCAACCTTATTAAAAATGCAGCCTTAAAGGAGGCAGAAAATGACTACCTTTCTATCAAGAAAGAGGACGCTACGTCTAAATGAAAAAGGGAGGAAAACTGGACTATGAAACATGCTCAAACAAAATATGCTAAAAACAAAAAACAAAGACTTTGCGAGAAATATTATTCTGTTTCTGTGCAAAAAGAAATGTTCCAAAATATTATTCTGTTTCTGTGCAAAAAGAAATGTTCCACTCCCCTAAAATAAGCTGTCAACAACACAACAGTTTGATGGTTTCTAATGACGCTGAGATGGAATACATGAAAAAAAAATGTATTAGAAAAAAAAAGAATCTGCTGGAAAACCCAATCAAAATTCCAATAACTGACCAATGCACCACCTCAAAAACACAGGCAGAACCACACCACCATTCACTTGTTGATCAATCAGGACTATTTGTCCATGACACCTCAACAGGTATCCACTTTAACATAAGGATCACCTTTGTTGAATAATTCCCCTGAATTCCTCTACCAACAAGTAACAATGAAAAAGCCCAAAACAGTATATTGCTGGATCTTGGTTCTTCCCCATGACTACCAGCGAGTAGAATACAACATCTATGCAAGCACCACAATTTCAGGGACGGTCAAAACTGGATGATGGGCAGTTGACCCAGGAGGAAGAACTATGTAAGACGATTGAGAAGGCCCAGAGGATAGGGCTGGAGAAAAGACCACAGCTACCAAAAGTACAAACTACGAAAGCTATAGAGCGTTGAAATAAAAAGGGTTCATGGTGTTCTCCAGAGACGCGTACTGCATAATCCATCACAGAGCTAATGCAGATTTCTTATGCGACAGGATTCGACATTGTTAAAAAAAATGGTCCCTAATTTCCAACAGCAAATGCAACAGGAGTCCAGAGAAATGCTATGCTGGAAATCGAAGCTCCAAATTAAACTGAACATTTGCAGAAAGGAATTGTCAAATAAACCAATTCCTTGTTGCCCCTGCAATGCAAGGACAGCTGAAGAACATCATCTGTAGATTCCATGAAAAATATGGCACAAAATTAGGGAAGCTAAAGAACATAGTTAAGAAACTTGAGGGAGGAAAAAGGAAAGAAAGAATACAACTAAAACCGAAAATAAATGGTTTAGGTAAGATGCTCAACTATCGTACTGTAGCTTAATAAAGGACACAATAATGGTAGAAAAGCTGCCTGGAATGCAAGAGTTGAAGGATTATTAGAGACCTCTGTTTGAAATGAAGGTACAAGATAGAAATCTTGAACATAAATAATTGCCAATTTAGTTTTCTTCAATAATTTCCCCACTTCATTTTCTGTACATTTTTTTTTTCAGGTTGAACAGTTATGAGCGATGAGTGTGGAACGAAGAATAAATATTGAGTGACGAATAAAAAAAAATATTACTGAAACAACCTCCCTATTCACCTGGTATTGCTACGTATAATTTTTCTTTTTTCCAAGCTGAAAGAGACTCATTTTGAAGGCATGGAAACTATCACGATAGCCCTTCATGAAGAAGCTTGTGCAGATAGGGTATTCCAGAAGAACTTTTAGCAATGCATAACACCATGACAGGTAAGTGAATTCAACTTGATGATGGGAAACTGAGCGCATTTCTTTTAAGTAGTTTATTTGGAATTGAAATAAATTGTTGGCAATACCTGTGTCTTATTTTTCAACACACCTAATAAGCTTACAAAGTTTAGCGCAACAACTCTGTCTTTCTTTCTCTGTGCACAAATGTGTTGCATATGGACACCAAATTTCACGTACAATAATAATGACAAAGTGAATCTTGTTTTTCTGAAGTGTCTGAATAATGAATTCAATTTTTTTTTATTTTGCAAAAAATAAAACCAGTAGGGTTCATACCAGTCGAGATGTATCCTTAAGTCAGTCTGACTGCAATGTCATTCTGTTCGGGAAATCCACCTTCTTAGGGTTTACTTTCTCTCTGAGAAGGAGTTAGTTTACTGCTAATTACCTGATGTGCCTTACCAGTGAATGGCGACAAGGTTGGCAAGGCATTTTTTATAAGCAAAAATGTGCTTATCCTAGTGCACTGGCTTCTCAAAACTCCACTTGACCTTGAGCGTAGTTGAGAGACAATGAAGCGTTCTTTTTCTATAAGAAGAAACTCATCATGAACAACTTCAAATTTATACTTCTTATATTCAGAGTCTCCTCCCTTGATTTAAAATAAACTACAGAAATGATTAAATACAAAATTTTTGTATCCTGACTATATTTATATCAAAGTAGGTTAACTTATTTGATTTAGTGATACAAAATGATTTTTTTTAAAGAATGTATATATAGTAGATTATAAATACCCACAAAAATCGTTTTGTCTTTTTAATTTATTTATTTTATAAACGTCTTCTAATAAATTAATAATCTGTAATACACAGTTGAAATTTCGCATTGTCATATTCATTTATTGATTAGATAAACAAATATTAATAACAGAAACTGCAAATTTTTTCCAACCGCGTGTGTTTTTATTCTTTTTAATTTCTCTGAGAGAGCTTTCTTACACAAGACATTATGACAACACAAAATACAAGTTTATTTCTCTGATAAAAATTTCCTTACAATTTTTTGTGTGTATGTTCATGCTTCTGTTTTGTTGTTTTTGAAAAATTTTTCCTGAAACATTGACTGCATTCAAATAATTTTAAGATGATTATAACTTTTTTTTTTTTTTTACATGGGGTCACCACTTATCAAGGCTCGAAGGCCACTCAGGGATAAGGGTTATTGCATGTACAGTAATCAATGAGATAGTATTGTAGTAATCATTAGTATTGGGGGTTTTGATAGAGTGTTTTACTTAAGGAGGCGGTTTGTCAGGAGTTTGTTTATGTTGGACTTGAAGACGTCCAAGTTGTAGTCAGGTGGGAAACAGGCAAGCGGCAGAGAGTTTCACTGGCGTGCAGTTCTAAGAAAGAAGCTTTGCTCATGGAATCTACGTTTGGATTTAGGCACAGATAAAGAGTGGGGAAAATTATTGACAGTAGTTTCAGCCAGACGGGTGTTTCTCATGAAAGATTGGCGAGGGGGGACGAGGGATTGGAGCTCAGACGATCACCTGCCATGGAAATAGTGATAAAGCAAAGACAGGCTTGCAACGTCTCTTCTGTGGGAGAGAGGTGGCAGGGAAGAGAAAAGGGCATCCCTCACTAAACCACGAAGTCTATTTTGTACTCTGTCAAGGCAGGATAGACTGTTTTTAGCAGCTCCTGCCCAGATGTGGCAGCAGTACTCCATCCTTGGACGTACTTGGCTTTTATAAAGATAGAGAATTGCATCAGTAGTGAGATATCTTCTGGAGCGGTAGAAGGATCCCACCATTTTCCCAGCGTCCGTGGTAACAGATTTGATGTATGTGTTCCATTTCAGATCAGAAGTAAAAATCAAACCCAGAAGCTTGTCAAAACATGGAGCCTCCCCAAGACGAGAGCCATCCATTTCAATTGATGCCAGATGGGGATCAGAGCATTGATGATGTAAAGATAGGAGCTTGGTTTTGGATGCATTAAAAGTGACCAGCCACCTCTTCCCCCATTGTACCACGTGCTCAAGATCAGAGGAGAGAACTTTGTCATTTACGGCCTTTGATGTGTTGCCATAGATGGTCGTGTCATCAGCATAGATGTCAACAAATGATTTAAGTATGTGTTTTGGGAGATCATTGATGTAGATCAGAAAGAGAGTTGGACCCAGGATGGGTCCCTGAGGGACTCCAGCATTAATACTGTGGGCCTCTGATTTCTGCCCATCAACCACTACTCTTATGAACCTATCGGAGAAAAATGATTTAATGATTGAGAAAACATTTCCAGTAATACCGTAGCTGGAAATCTTGTGAAGTAGGCCCTTATGCCATACCTTATCGAAGGCCTTCGATATGTCAAGAGCAATTGCTCTGGAAAGGAAACCTTTTTCAAGAGATTCACTAATCCTGTGTGATATAACCGTTAGCACATCTGCTGTAGATCTAGCAGAGCGGAAACCATATTGCGTGTCACTAAGAAGGTTGTTTCTGTTGAGGTGACTGACTACTTCTTTATTTAATATGGATTCCAACAACTTACTCATGACACACAGGAGACTTATTGGTCTGTACTGAGAGGGAGATGACTTTTCACCTGAATTCTTAAATACAGGGCATACTGATGAGGTTTTCCAGGGTGTTGGAAAGCACTTCTCCTTAAGGCAACGCTTAAACAGTTTTGTAAGTATGGGGACAAGTTCTGGTTGGAGCTTTTTCAGCACTATAACTGGAATGCCATCAGGGCCAGTTGCTTTACTGGAATCAAGGTTCTTGATTAGCTTGGCGATCTCACGCACAGATATTTTATGTTGCATAGCGTGTTGTCTGTTATAGGAGGAAATACAGGGAGTTGATGGTCATTGTCGCATAGGGTAGAATTAGCTGCAAAGTTCTTGGCAAATAGTCTGGCCTTGTCTGATGCTGATGAGATGACCTCAGGTCCATTGATGATAGTTGGGATAGAACGCACACTTCTGTTCAAGATCCTGTTTGCTATTTGCCAGAACTGGTGGGAACCAAGCCGCTGCTCAGCTACTTTGGATTTAACAGACTGAGCATACGTTGGTAGCTATGGAAAAAGTAATTTCTGTGCACAATGGCAGCAGCACATTCAGGGGAGACCCATGGCTGGCTGTTAGGTTTTTGTTGGAATTTTTTCGATGGTATGAATCGGTCTATGCCTATAATTAACCATTCGGTCAGGTCTGATACTATAGAGGACACATCCTTTTTAAACATGGAATGCAGAGGTAGGTCAGATATGAATGTATGGAAGCTATCCTTAAGACGTCAGGTAGGTCAGATATGAATGTATGGAAGCTATCCTTAAGTGTTAAGACGTTAATTTTCCGAGCAAATAGAATTTTCGTAACTAATAAATTATAAATAATCATTAGATTTTGAGTAAAATTCATTTTTTCACATTTTGCAGATTTTGTAACAAAGTTCAAAATTCGTTGTAATGCACAAATGAAATTCATCACGACCGAATGAATACGGTTCATACTTTTAAGGAAATCTTGAATGACGGGGGTCAAATTCTCAGTTCTGTTGCCCATTATTTTTAAAATGACACTTCGCTTACAGTAGAATAGTTAATTTCTATGAATTTGATTTTCATAACAAAAACAAAAAAAAAAACGCATTCATGATTATGAATTCATGTTTTGTTTTATCCATTTCATTATAATGTACGAGGACAAAATATTCAAATATATCATTTACAACCTGGCAACACCGAGTACTTCAGCTAGTTTTAAATAATTTTATTTAATTGATGTAATGATGGTGCTTTGGAACTTTTTCATTGAAATTTTTGACCAAAGATGAATACGGTTCATACTTTTAGACTATTTTATATTGTCTACTCTTATTAAGATATTTTTTAACTCTCTCATTTATATAAGATATTTTAAATTCTTTCATTCTTTTGATATTATTTGTTATTCCTATTTCTTTTATGTAATCATGTCTGTTGAATGACCATGTGACAGAGAAAATAGGAGTTATTCAATTCCTCCAAGAGAAAAGTATTTTTCAAAACTTTGTAATGTTTAATATCAAATAGTTCTAAAATTGTTTGACAATTTGTAGATGTCAAAGTGAATTTAGGCAATTAGATGCTTTTATGACTGTTGCATGCTGTCACTTCAGCAATGTCACTGTAGTTTTGTTCCTGAATAAATAAAAAACATGCTATCGGATACTGTGCATTGGTTGTATTGTATTTTATCTATTGCCATCCACATATAGACGATAATGAAATATGTTGGCAGCAGTGATATCAAACGATTTTTAAGCACGACAGAGGAAGTGGGGAATGTATTTTAGGAAAACGAATACAAATAACGTTTTATTATTTTGTTTGATTTGTGTGCACACGGAGTAAAATAAAAAATAAAAAAAATGGCTGAACTCAGCATGCAAGAAACAAATGGACTAGCATAAGACTTCCTGTATGTCTATGTATAGAAACTAGTTTAGCAGCAAATTGGAAACTTTTTAAGCTGAAATGGCCTAATTATGCCATTATTATGTATTTGGTGAGACAGACGGTACAATACCAAATTTTGCTTCATACACATATACAATGGTATATATATTATTTTAATTGGAATTCATTATTGAAATGAGTATTATTTATATTAATAATAGTCCGCAATAAATAAATTAATATAAATAATACTCATCAGATGAGATAATAAATAAAAAACGTGGATTTATACGATCAAAAAATCCAACCTTGATCGCCCCTTCGGGGCCCGTGGCACAGTTGATAGAGACGTTGAATCTCTACGGTTCCAGATAAGCATTGTCTGAAGATAGCGGTTTCAATCCTACCCAAAGCCGGCCAGAGGCTTACTTGGCCAAAACGTGGTGAGACGACAATGGATGGCAGTGATTGCTGAGAATGCAGTTAGGAGATTTGAAATTCCTATCTATCGCGGTTACCACCTGACGAAGGCCAGGGGAATTGTTGGCCGAAACGTCATGAAACAACAACTAAAAAAGATGAGGATAATAGTCCGCAATAAATAAAAATTAATATAAATCACTAGTATTGAAATACTATGGCCACAGAAATTGTTGGACCACAGGAATACGCCAGCTAAAGGTCTCTTATCATCAGCACAGAAACTGATGTCTAGAAAAACAAAAAATTCTTTCAACCAGAGAAGAACTACTCAAACCAGAATTACTGAAAAATTTAAACAAGATAATTAAGTGGGAGAACAAGAAGCAAAAACATTAATTCAATCACAAAGTAAAACCATTTCAACCATTTCAACCATTGCAACCATTGCAGTGTATGTACGGATGAAACTACACATGAAGGTCAGAAAGAATGGAAGAAAGCTATTGTGTGGTGGAGACTGAATGAGAGGTCATACCATGTCAAAGTTAATGGAGAGCTGCATTGATGGAATAGGGTGGATTGGAGAAAAAACAACAGAAGCATCTTGATTACCATTACCGATCCATCAATCATACCAGTTGCAGAGTGAGGTACCAACAAACGTAGGATCAGGTACAGAAGCGATTTGTAATTTCCAGACATCAACAAAAAAATGGTAGAAGAAAAAGAGTGAGCCCAATACCATTGTAGGGGACTAGGATATATAAATATCCCAATCCCGTTACAAAAGAATAATGAAACGAATGGAATTGAAGGAAACAAAGACTCAAGTAATAGATAAGATAAACGTCGTTTATTTGCTGTTGAAAGAAATGAACATTTTAGTTATAACATGTCCGCGCGTATGTAACCAATGTCCGTTGCAGGACTGGTGTTGTAGCAAGAAAAGGAAATGTGTTTTCATCTCAAGTTTGGGTCACTATTGTTTGTTCGCGCGTGGGAAGAGAAATAAATGTTGTAGGAAAATTGAGAATCCAGCGTGTAGGCAAGGAAGAGGATATTAGAGTTGTCATCAGTTAGTAGTCAGCTACGCGAAGGTGTTCTTAGTGGCCAGTAGTAGATGGAGAGAGAAAGAGGGAGAATGTATACATACAGTCATTAGCTCGTGCCCCATACATAGTAGGAAGTGGGCGTGAGGTGCACGTGCGCGCGCGCCGAAACGGCGACGGTTTGTTCGCCCAACCTCTCTAGTTGAGAGTTGGTCCTAAAAAGAGGATTAGAAACAGCTTGTCTCCATGTTTTATACTCGCTTCTGGAGTGTCTTTTGCGCATGTGTATTTCCCTAGAAAGCGGAAGTGACGTCGTCCATGTGTGTGTTTGTGTTCGCGTGTGTGAGTACATGTGTATACGTAAGCATGTGTGTATATATACGTGAATGTGAGTGTATGTATGCGAACGTGAATATGTGTACATGTGTGGACGTGGGCGCGTATGTTTGTGTGCGCGTATATATATGACAGCTTGAAATATGAATGTGTTTTTGTGTGAGACTTGAAATAGGCTTGTACACCATCTCCAACAAAACTAAACCTAGAAAGGGTGAGGATGACATGGGAAAACTAAAAAGAAATCCTGCTAGATTCAAGGTTTATGCATCTTGAATTGAGTCCAAAGTGAGAAGGACAGAATAATTTATGCAAGAGGGTAGTCAGCCCAATGAATGCTTATATTGCTATTTTATTTTTGTCTGTTACTTTTTATTAGATCTTTTTGTTTTCATTCTTTCGTTTTTTTCAGAAAAGGGAAGATGTTGCATGAGGACCTAATTAGGATCTACCTCGCCTTGACCGGTGTCGCTGTAGTTTTGTCCTTGAATAAAACAATACTATCGGACGCTCTGTATGTATTGTGTTTTATTTTATCTATTTCTATATTTCTTGTACAAACAATAATGAAATAATCACCTTGCAACTTTGACGTTAGTGGTAAAAAAAATTGATTAAAAATCTACAATGGCCGAGAAATAAAAGAGCAATGTACTTAAATGTATACATAAAACTGATCCCCTACTTTAGACTCTAAAATATTTGTTTTTATTTTGTCCTTCCTGACAAGTTTATCATTGTATTTAATTTAATGCCCATTTTACATGCGTTCTAACCTATCTCTAGTCAGTCTTTATATATCCATTTTTGTCTGAAGTCTATTCTTCTCAGTTCCTCCCATATTAGCCTTGGCTTGTAACCTTAACTGTTCTACACCTACAAACACAAGAACTCTTTTCCATTCTTTCTCAAAGTTAACAGGAAACTTTGAGAAAGAATGGAAAAGAGTCTTAGATTATATAGTGCAGATTTAATCTTCCCTTTAAGTCGTTAAAACAGTCACATTACACATCGTATCATCCTCATATCGTTTATCTCTATGCAACGCATGTCCTCAATATCATCACACTGTGGACACATGACTGATAGACTCTTTGGTTGAAAAATAATGAGAATAATCTCTCTTTATAAAGTTGGGTCATTTACCATACTGACATTAAGATTAAAACACCAAATTCACATTCAAAATCTTATAACAATATCTTTCTAATAAAATGATCATATGTATGTGGTTGACATACTATGGTAAACTTAGTTGCACGTTGATTTGCAAAAGGATGTCTCATTAATTCATTATTTATTCTAATTATTTTCAAATTCAATGATTTTTTGTTTATAAATATTTTTAGTAATGAATATTTATTATATCGTGGAACAGAAAATTAGTATTAGGGTGAAAAGTGTTTACCTGGCTTTTTTTTTTTCAGAACAATTTGCTTGTAATTTTAAAATATTTTGTCAGGAAATCTATTTACACCTTCTCAAGATGTTTCAAAGAAGTACAAAATATTTCTGTGGACTTTACGTGCTCTACTACTTTTGATGCTGCTTCTGTTCACATACCCAAAATTGAAACCGGCTCCTTTCACTCCATTTTCTAAAAGGTGCTGCTTCATCTCCAATGCTTTTAAAAATAGAAGCCACTCTTTTTCAGCGTTTCATAGTGATATATATATATATCTTTTTGTCATAAAGGTTCTATTATGCTTAATATGTGTCCAAATATAGGTGTGGCCATCAATATGGGTGGGGATCTAACTTTCTGTGTAGGATTCCCTTCCCCTGTATATGAAAAGGATTTTTATTTTTGTTTTCTAATTCTATGATTGTTTGCATTATTTTTCTTATGACACAATTCTTGTCTCTCTTATCTTATGAACTTTGACCCTCCAATTGCCAAGGTGTTGTCTTACCTCACAACACACATTCACTTTCATTCTTGATGGCCTTTCTCTCTTGAAATGTAAAAAAGTGTATGGATGAATCGATATTTTGTCTGAGAAACAATTTATTCGGATTTTTCCAAGATAAAATAAAGTATTTGCATATACAGCTGAATCCAAAATGCACATGAGAAATAAACATCTTTTATCTCTCTCTCTCTCTCTCTCTCTCTCTCTCTCTCTCTCTCTCTCTCCCTCGCTATATATATATATATATATATATATATATATATATATATAGAATGAATTTAGAAAATAAAGAGTAAAGTTACATAGGAACTTTATTACATTATCAAGTCAATAAGGGTTGCAGAGAAAGAAGAATAAGGGAGAAACGTATTTAAGCCATAGCATTTCGAAACTAAATGCTTCTCGTAAGAGGAGAAGAAAAAGTCAACATTATACAAAAGTAAATGTAAAAAAACAACACCGACTTTGAAAACACTCGGAATAAAAATGGAAAATGTTTAGATTATAATTAGAAAAAATTATTTTATAGGGGGTGATATGATGGGGAAACAATATGTAAGAAAATAAAATACTAAGAATTTTGTTTTTAATTTATAAAAGTTTTTAAAAAATTTTAAAAACCTTTAAAAAATTTTAAACTTCAAAATTCTTTTTAAAATTTCACAGGTTTCAAAAGAATTTTTAAAAATTACAATAAAGTTCTGAGAAAAACAATTTAATTATATATTTTAAAATTATAGATAAATATTCTTAAATATTATTCTACAGCCATAAAATCATTCAAACATAGTTTTTCTTTTTCTAGTTTTGCATATGAATTACAAAATATGTGATATTTCCTCACAACCTCTGACCTTGATAGAGGGGAGACTAAAACTTGCTGCTATGCTTTCAAATGATCTGAAATAACAGCTAGGGGAGTTTTGATTCCAAATATTTCTCATATGTTATATCTCCCCTCTTTGGTTTTCATACATAACGTAAATTTCACAGTGTATAAAGATTATTTGATACTGAAGATATTCATAATCGTACACTATTTCCAAAAGAAGGAAGATATAACATATGAGAAATATTTGGAATCGAGTCTCCCCTTCCTGTTATTTCAGATCATTTGAAACTATAGCAACAAGTCTTAGTTTACTCTCCACCAAGATCGGAGGTTTTGGGGAACTATATATATATATATATAATGAAAATAATGGAAATAGTATTCCGACAAAATAGAGAAATAAAAAGGAACAAACCGTGTTATGTGTTCATCAACGTTTCGTCTTTATTTCGAGACTTCCTCTGGATGAATGAGATTAAGAAACAAAAAATACCAGTACAAAATAGTTGAAAATGTTTCACGTGCAAAGTGTGACGCAGTTCTATTTCAGAAAAACGGAAAAAGACGTTGGAAATTCAAAAAGGAGTGAGGGGGGCTGTTAAAGAGAGGGAAATTTTAGTGACGTCATATAGTCGTTAATGTAATTTTAAAAAATATGAACGCAGTTAATATTCTTACTGGAAAAAAAGATATATCTGTTGAAATTCAAATATAGGTTTGTAACAGAAATGAAATGAGTGTTTTTTGTTATGTAATTTATTGATTGAGATTATATGTATTAATTATTACAGGGGGCGTTTGAATGGTGTGAGAAGGTTAACCTGTGTCTACAGTTAAATTATGTTGTTTTAATAAAAGTTTACTTATTAATGGAGCTATGTTATAGAAACCTTCACGTTGTTTAATTGTGCTTGAATTTGCAATAAGTGCAGATTCAAGAAGTCTCCGGTGCGGTTTATTTGAAATAAATTTAAGTGAATTTGAAAGGACCAGATTCTAGGAATTCTAAGAAAAGGCAAGCTAATACTCCACTAAGAAGGTTACCCATAGGAAGACCAAAATTTTGTTTATAGAAATTGTTATTGAAGTGAAAATAAGTCATGTTAGTTATAAGTCTAATGATTTTTATAAGAGTGTCGGGGAGGAAAAGGTAAACTAATGTTAGATTTTTTTAAGTGTTTAAGGAGTAAATTCAAGCATTTGTTAATGGGAACATTAGTATATAATGATATTATGTCTAAGCTGTGTATAGTTTTGTTTTGTACATTAATGTTTTTTATTTTGTTGAGTAAATCTCCGGAGTTCTTTATGTGAGAGGTGCTGATAGTGCCCAGTAGTGCAGTCAAAACGTTGGATATGGCACGTGCAATTTTGTGTGTTGCACTACCGATGCCGGATATTATAGGGCGCATAGGGATATCTGATTTGTGAGTTTTGGGGAGGCCATATAGTGACGGAATATTGGGATGGTATCCAAGTTTTATTGTTTTTTATAAGTTTTTTATAAGATTGGTTGAAATTCTAAATACTTCGATTTACTTTCTTTAAATCATTTACTCGATTTACTGTCTTTAAATCAGTTTTGGTGTAAGTGTCATTGTCTGCCAACAATGTAGAAACTTTTTCCAGATATTCATCTTTTTCCATTAATACTATACCACCACCTTTATCAGCTGGTGATATAATCAAGTTCTTGTTATTCGCTAGGTGTTTCAAAGCATCTATGTATCTCTTAGGAAGTACAGTTTCATATGGATGAGTAACTGCAACAGAAATAACACCCTGTATGAAACCTTTTTGAAAATCCGGATCTTCATGTTTGTAATTCTTCAAAATTGTGTCGGTGGTAATATTTGAATGTCTTTTTCCGTTTTTCCGAAATAGAACTGCGTCACATTTTGCACGTGAAACATTTTCAAATATTTTGTACTGGTACTTTTTGGTTTCTTAATCTCATTCATCCAGAGGAAGTCTCGAAGTAGAAATAAAGACGAAACATTGATGAACACATAATACGGTTCCTTTTTATTTCTCTCTATATATATATATGCATATGTGTTATGGATTTCGTTTTTCAGACACACTTCCTCATCTTCGGTGTTTTTTTCACTATATTTCGGTCGTATCAGCCTTCGGCCTTCTTCAGGTGTATCTCGAACTTGGGAACTGTTTTTTTGGAATTTCGAACCCAACCCTTTATTGTTACGGGGGTACCATGTTCACATTCCATTCAGGCCATCCCTGCTGCTACCGCTTAATGCTGTTGCTGCTGCATCTATCGCTGTTGCTGCCATTGTGTTGTGACTGCCACTGCTTTCGCTCAGGATTGAACTCAGTACCTTGGAGACTTGCAGTGTCTGTTCCAACGTCTACCCCCCCCCCCCCTTCATCAACAACAAAAGAAACGAAGTAATGCCTGGGAGAAACTCCATATCAACAGCAAAAGGAAAGAGATAACGCCCGGGAGAAACTCCATATCAGCAGCGAAAGAAGGCAATCTCAACAGCGAGTCGCGACAAGCGGCAAACTTTGGGAATATGTATTTTAACCCGCTCGAAAAGAAATGAAAGAAATCCGTTTGAAGAAATCTGCTTGAAACAAAAGAAAAAGATAAAAGAAAAAAAAAATAGAATCAGTAAGTGCCCTTATGAACAATCTCTCTCTCGTATATTAAGACATTGGGTTCATTTTGCCATTCTGTTTGGAATAATATATATTTTTGTTTTTATATATTTCTCGTTGGCATCTTCGAATAGTAGACAAAGATATCCCTCCCCATCCTTATAATTTGTTCTTTTTATTTTCACTTAATTGCATTATCCCCTACCTTCCGTAGCTTAGGGTTTATAATAAAATTTAACTTGGGAAGTTACCATTGCATATCGTGTTTCCCGTTATTTTCATACACTGTTTGTTCGTCTATTGTATATTTCCGGTTTTGAAAGAGTCTCTCCATGTTTTCTATTTTAGCAAGGTGTACCGAACCCAGGACATATACGTGTTTTAATGTTCATTGTATTTAATGATGTCTTATTATTATTATTATTATTATTATTATTATTATTATTATTATTATTATTATTATTATTATTATTATTATTTTTATTACGAATTCATGAATGTGTTGTTATTATTGTCTGTTTGCATTAATAATAATGGAATTCATAATAAAATGGGGGCTCAAATCCGGGAAGATTCTTTCTTTATAAAGCCCCTTAGACGGACATCACGCGTGTGAGGTAACGGAAGCCATAGAGATAAAAATAACAAAGTTTGTAGAATTAAGGGGATACAAAAATGTCTAGTGTAGAAGTATTTTTAAAGTCGCCTTTGTGCGAATGCCTTCTAAAATTATCCAAGGATGATATTGTGACAATAGGGAGACATTATGGACTAAGTGTTAGACCTGCTCTTCGTAGAGGAGAATTAATCCCTATAGTAGAAGAATATCTTAAAGCCCAAAATAAAAACGTTATGACAGGAGTCTTCATAGAATCTCCCACATTCGAAGGACTACATAGTTTAAAGAAAGACGACATTATATTAATTGGAAAACATTATGACTTAGCTGTCGCACCCAGTATGTG
>NC_136502.1:60662673-60710173 GCF_053919585.1 Euprymna scolopes
AAATTTCATCACGTGTCTCATGACTAAACCGGAAGTTGGTTTAAAGTTTTGGCGAGATAAATAAATTTAAACATGCCGTTGAGATGTATAGCTCCAAAATTCCGAGATAACTACGAAAATTGACCAAAAGTTACCGAGTTTTCATTTCCCCCAAAAAAGGAAATAATAATAATAATAATAACTAATAATTTTGTCTTATATAATTATATAGTTATAAACAAACTTACAAAATGCGATTCTTTTTTACATTCGATTCATCAGAGAAAATTAGCCATGTACATAACTTTAAATATTTTGGCTGTTCAAAATCGATTATTTCATGTTGACTCTTGTGATGAGGGTCACACTATTCAGCAAATTGAAAAAATGCTGATATGGAGTTCATCGAATTCCCTTATAAACAATTTTTGTCGCAAAGAG
This sequence comes from Euprymna scolopes, assembly GCF_053919585.1. Lineage (NCBI taxonomy): Eukaryota > Metazoa > Mollusca > Cephalopoda > Sepiida > Sepiolidae > Euprymna > Euprymna scolopes. The sequence goes on from NC_136502.1 coordinate 60,663,094, forward strand.
AATGACAATATTAGTAAAAACAAAATATCAGAAAAAGAAAAATTCAAACTTTTAATTAAATTATACAACAGATTTTTGAAAAGTTTTAATATTCAATGTTTGAAATATTTCTGCCTTAGTAAGTTTGTTTATACTAACATTTGTTTGAATTTAATTTTTAACTTATTGTTTGTTATTCAGTTAAACTAATTGTTCGTTATTCAGTTAAACTAATTTATTGTTCATTATTCAGTTAAACCAATTTATTGTTCGTTTTTCAGTTAAACTAATTTATTGTTCGTTTTTCAGTTAAACTAATTTATTGTTCGTATTTCAATCTATCGTTTGTTTTCAGTTTTGATTTTTTTAAATATTGTTTTTTTGATTTAAAAAATATTTATTGTTCATTTTCATTTATTTCTATTGAATAAAGTTCAGTTACATACAAATCAAATCGTATTCCTTTTCTTTTGAAACTTTTTAACAACTTTTCTCTCTTTCAATTCGTTTTTTATTATTAATATTTTTATTATTAATATTGGATGAGTTTCAGTACAAATTATCATGTTTATCTTTTTTTATCCAATGTTGAAGTTTTCTAACGCTTTCTGTAAAAAATGTCTGGTCAATATCGACAGTCTGTGTTCCACTTATCTTGCTTGCTAGGACCTATGGCGATGACGCCATTTTTCAGCTGACAGGCCATCTATGACGATGGTCGCGCATTTAGCCGGTAAAAAATAGCTGCTAAGGTGTTAAAATTGAAAAAAATTTAAACTTTGCAAGCGTAAGTCACCTTTAAGTGCTTTTGAATGCATGTGCAAACATACATTTTATTTAACATTTGAATAATACTGAGCGTGGTTCTATTATTATTAATTGGTGAGATGATTTTTACGTTATAGTTCAACGTATATTATTAATTTTTATAATTTCAACATATGCATGATTCAAGAAGAAAAAGTGTAATAATGAACAGAAACTAAAATACACTTAAAAAATATTCCTTCTCTAATTCAGTGTTTAAAAAAAACACAAATGAGGCAAAAGAGGGATAAATAAGGGGTGAGGTAAAGAAAAAACTTTATTCTTTTGGACGATACTTTTCAAACACCGACAATGAGGGAGCAACTTTCTTTAAAATCATGGTCAAAAGACCATAAATTATCAGCCAGGGTAGATAAAGATTAAAGTATGGGGGAAAGGTGAAAAAGAAACATTCCTATGTTCCAATGTTCCTTCTGTTTATACAGAGATGGTTGATGCAAATTCATAGACACCACCTTAAGAATTTTAAGTAGATTTTCGAGCATGCTCTTTGCAAGACAGAAAGATGTACAGTGCCGATCTTTATTGCAGTGCTAGATCTGCACTGGAGGATACTCTCGGACTGAAAGAAATATGTTCGCTGTTATGTATGCAATCAAACATTTCCATCTTTATTTAGATGGAGCAAAGTTCATCAGCATCATCGACCACTTTTTAGGATTTTGAAGACTTTCAAACCAATAATGACCGTGCCTTATTTGATCTACCAGCCTTGGCAAAATTAACTGTGCAGACTATCTCAATTACCATCCACACCACTTACCATCAAAAGGCAATACAGCAGAACTACCCTGACAACTTACAAAAAGGACACAGAATGGAGATGATCAGGAACAGAAGATTTAGTGTTAAACAAGCTGAAGGAGTTCTGACAGGAGCTGAAGTCACAGTCTACTTCAACTCAAAAAAAGATACCAGTATCTTCATAGATGCAAACCCAGTTGGATTAGGTTCAGTTCTTACTGAAAATGGAAAGGTACTATGCTATGCCAGTCATGCCCTTATGGGTGTAGAACAGCGATATTCTCAGACAGAAAGAAAGATGTTAACTGTTATGTTATGCCGGCGAACATTTCTATCTCTATTTATATCATCAGCACTACTGACCACCCACCACTTTTTGAAAAGTCTCAAACCAACAATAACTAGGGTTGAGTGCATCTGCATCTCATACAGCGTGATATTCAAGCCTGGGAAAGTATCTAAATCCTGAAGACTATCTCAGTCACCACCCACACCACTTACCATGAGAAGACAACACAGCAAAAATTTACATAAGATATGTGGTTCAAGATGTGTGGTTCATCATATCCAAATCCATCCCTGAAGAAGTTAAGCAAACTACAGAGGAAGACGCCTTGTTACAAAAAAGTGAAGGCTAGCAGATGGATGATGAAATGACTCTCAACTGTCTTTCTTCATTCAAGTGTGAACTATCACTGCATGGTGGTCTCATCCCTCAAGGACATCATCTTGCGATCCCTTCTAAATTAAAGAAAGGGACAGTCGACATAGCCAATCATGCATACCAAGGCATTGTCAAGACAAAACAAGAAGAGAAAACGTGTTTTCTCCAAAAGTATACGGCTGCATCCCTTGCCAAGACTCGAACCCAAAACACACATACCATTAATCCATACACTCCACTCCACTCCCAACTACTCCATGGATTGAAATTTTGGTTGACTTTGCCTTTGGAGACTATCTGCTAGTTAGAATCGATGACTATAGCCGATTCCTTGAAATCAGAATACCTTCCTCACTGCCCAAGTGCAGTCATCCCTCATCTCAACATGATTTTCATCAGACAAGGGTATCCAGCTGTTTTAACATTTAATAGTCTCGCCATTTCAAAGACAAGATTTCAGATACTTTGCCATTGAAACCAAAGAAAATCACACCTCTATGACTTGAGGCAAATGGAGAGCTGGAGCGTCCTATGCATATCTTAAAAAGATATATACTTGCTACCATGGTGGAAGGTCACAACTGGAAACCCAAATAACCTCATCTTCTAATGCAATATAGAGCCACCACCCATACCACCACAAAAATATCTCTTTCTGAAGCTTGTACTGGCAGAAAAATGATTATCGGCAGACCTAATACCATTGAGAGATGATTCCAAAGGAAAGGAGAAAATGAAAAGGTATGCAAACAAAAACAAAAGTACAAAACTAACCTCATTCTGCTGAGGTGACAAAGTTCTGGTCAGGCAAAAGAAATAAAACAAGCTGTTCCCACCATACAACACCAGTCATATAAAAGGGAAGCATGATAACCGAGCAGAGGAAAACCACCAAGTCACCAGAAACTCCTCTCTGTTCAAGCGAGTAAGTTTGAGCACACCCCATAAAAAAGAGGCTGACTCTGACTCTAAGGGTGAGTACAATCCACACCCGCAAGAAAAACACCCACAACCCCAATGGCTGAAAAACTTCTGAGACAAAACCCATTATGGAAGACTTATGAAGTAACATATATTAAATTTAAAAAAAAAAAGAAGACAATGCAAAGAAGAAAAGGTTTGCAAAATATACAAAAACTTTTTCCGGTTAATACATCACAGGAAACAAACAACATGAAATTCCACCAAGAATGAGAGAGATGTAATGTTGCAATCAAAAGAACATGAATCCTAAAAGAGTTACCTGCCCCTTAAACAATATACATAAAAGGAAAATAAAAAAAAACATGGCATACAAGCTGTTGTTCATTATTAATCTATGTTTTGTTCTCCTTTTTTTCTGCTACCTGACCCCCACGGAGTACTACAACATTCCACAACATTTCAAAATCTTTCCTTGAAAGCCAAAATGTCTTCTCTTTGAGAACCAATCACGTCACATGAAAGAACTAGAACAATTGCCTCAGTCTCAAGAATTTAGTCTTAATTAATTAGTAATTAATAAACCTTTTTCTGTTGATTGCAATTTTACAGCAGCTATGCACCCCCCCCTTCCAACTCCGCCAAACCAACTTAAACACCTACACTAATATTTTTTGTAATGATGTAATTAGTAAGAGACTGATAGAGTCATTAAGACAAATTAATGTTCATTTCTGGGCCATTAAAAATAAACAAATAAAAATAGGAGAATAATATATGAATAACAAGAGTAACAGATGGAATGAATATGTATATATATATATATATATATATATATATATATATATATATATATATATACTAGCCGGTTGTCCAACGTTATACGGTCGTAAAGTATGCTTAAATATAATATTTTAATTCATGCAGATTTCATATTAATTATCATAGAACTAATTCTCTATTGATTATTATATTGTACCTAATATGTAGAAGTGATTTTAAAAGTTTAAAAAATATGACTTGAGTGCCATATAAAACAAATATTGGAGAACATGAATGCCTTCCGGACACCATCCTCTGTCTGCTATTCCTCTTTATAGGGGATGTCATGTGACATGTTAGTGTGTGTTTAATTCAGTTAAATTATTATTATTAGACTGTTGCTTATATTACAATTCCAAAGGTTTTTATGGCTAGTTGTGTGTGTGTGTGTGTGTGTGTGTGTGTGTGTGGAATAAAAATCTTGATATTTAAAATTTAGTCAAATTTTCAAAAAAATTTATAAACATTTAAGGAAGGTATACACAATTTTAATTAGTCGACAAAGAATGCAAATAAAACAAGAAAAACCTTATTCTATCGAGTTTCGAAGAGAGCAGTTATTCTCATCAGAGGGAAAGGGTTTGCAAAATATACAAAAAATTTTGCAGATTAAGGCATCATAGGAAACAAATAATATGAAATTTATCTTATTTGCAGAAAAAAAAAGTCATGTAACAGTTTTTAAACAGTTTATAGTGATTCAAAGAGATAGGGAAAACAAAAAACAGGAAAAAGGGAGAAAACACATATGATAAAGATTCAATGGTAAAGACGGTAAATTCCAGAACAGGAAAAATGCGTAAAAAGTTAAAAATCCAATAGTAACCCATGAGGAAACCCAAATATAAAAGTATCCAGATTGAAATGGAGATTCAAGAAAAAGCATTGGATCCTCCAGTATTTTTTTTTTTTAACGGATCCATCTCTTTGTTGGATTAACTGAGCTTTTGCATCTGGTTTGGATTATTATAGAAATATTTATATTCATTTTGGGTTTACATTTCTCTATCTGTAAACCAAATATTATCCTTTCTGTTTATATATATATATATATATATATATATATATATATATATATATATATATATATATTTGTGTGTGTATGTCATTGGCTACACTTACCCAACATTGCTTGAGATGCAACAAAGTCATTTTAATTTTTATTTGTTTGCACATCTTTAAACTCATGACTACATAATCCCTACTGCTACATATCTTGAAAACGCAGCTGTTAAACCAGATATAGTGATTTGGGACAGAGCAAACAAAAAAGCGACCGTAATAGAGGTCAGTGTACCCAATGATACAGGGCTTAACAGAGTTGAGAGGGAAAAGATAACAAAGTATCAAGGACTTATGTATGATATGAAACGAAATTGGAAATTAAAAGACGTTTCAATTATACCAGTCATCATAGGAGCAACTGGGCTTATGAAAAAGAACTTTAAAAAGTACATAGCAAGCATACCCGGTGAACCAAGTGCAAGTGAAATACAAACGATTGCATTGAAAGGGACGGCTAGAATCCTGAAAAGATCTCTTGGTTGGACTCACTAAAATAGGGGTAAATGTCAGACATCTGGTTGGATGTCCCATCCCCTAGAAGAAAAAGTTTAAGAAAAATGAAAAAAAAAAAAAAAGGAAAAAGAAATAAAATTTTAGTTGTAAGGAAAGCAAAATCGGGTTTCTATCTGGCTGATTTTTATTTTTAGGTGATTATAGAAAAATGTTTTGCATTACCGTTCGTCTGGGCTTGATTAAAGTAATTCTTAAAATATACTGCATCGAATGTAAAGTAAATAATAGTGTGCTGAGTATTTTTTATCACCTATATTTAACACTAGTGTGTGTTTAATTCATTTTAATTGTTATTAGACTGTAGCCACTATCACGATTCAAAAGTTTTTTATGGCTGTACCAGTTTTTCACTTTTTCGTTTTTCAGTGAAGAAGTGAAAGTGTGTGTGTGTGTGTGACTATCTGTGTACATTTCCCTACACAATAACTGTCAATTTTTAGTCTACAGACTCGAAATTTGATATACAGGGTATGGATATTTGAGAAAATCTTTGTAATCCGTTTTCGGTCAGAAATTTGGCTGTTAAGGGGTCAAAGTTCAACGGTATGACCTTTGAGAACTCTACCAAACTCCTCCGACAATTTTGGGTATAAACAATTGAAATTTTAGATATAGGTTCCTTGGACATGGATCTAACTTTAATAACTTGATTTGAGCCCAAAACAATAAATGTTAAGGGGGTCGTAATAAGGGTCAAAGTCTTAAAAAATTTGACCTCTGCGGTCTCTACCAAATTACTCAGACAATTTCTGGTCTAAACATTTGCAATTTTACATAAAGAGTATTCAGAGATAGGGCAAGCTTTTTAATTGGTTTGAGTCGAAAATATGAGCTACCAATATATAAATGTATGCATGTATGTATGTATGTATGTATGTATGTTTGCATGTCTGCCTAAAACTTTTGACAGAGGCGACGAATTTTCACAAGATCAGTATCGTTTTGGAGCTCGACCCTTCAAACGACAAATACCGTAAAATTGGTTAAACACATGAATATCTTCACCCTCAACTGGGCACTTTTCTACAGGGAGGGGTCGCTTTTTTCACCGATATTTCGAAAATCATCCCCTCTTTTCGCTTGCCTAGCCTTAATTTAAACCTACATCACTTCCGGTTTGGCAGTGGTCGTAACATCAAAGACATCAGGTTTTTTCCCCCTGTTCTTTTCCTCCTTCGCGGTACGGGTTTGAGCCTGCCTTCCTACTACCATTTTTTTTTTTTTTTTTGCATGACACAAACCTCTAAACACCCGGGCAACGATGGGCACCCATGCTAGTATATATATATATATATATATATATATATATATATATATATATATATATATATATCTTTGTTATTTTCTTCTCTATTTTGTAATTGAAATGTATCTTATTAATTTCGGACTTTAGAAAATCCATCATTAGAGACTGAAGGGTTCTTCTTCTTCTTCTTCTTCTTCTTCTTCTTCTTCCATAATTTGAATATCCGTACCGTCATGTTGTAATTTCGAGGATATATGCTGGTGTTGTCATTCATTTCAATGTGAGCTGTTTAGGTGCGTGATAATTCAGTATTAATAACATAACAGCAAAGACGTCAGGGGGTTTTCCCGTTCTTTTCCTCCTTCGCGGTACGGGTTCGACGCTGCCTTCCTACTATTTAAGAATTCAGGTGATAAGTCGTCTCCCTCTCAGTACAGACCAATAAGTCTCCTGTGTATCATGAGTAAGTTGCTGGAATCCATATTAAATAGAGAAGTATTCAACCACCTCAGCAGATATAACCTTCTTAGTAACATACAATATGGTTTCCGTTTTGCTAGATCTACAGCAGACGTTCTAATGATTATATCTTATACGATTAGTGAATCTCTCGACAAAGGCTTCCTCTCTAGGGCAATTGCTCTTGACATATCAAAATCCTTCGATAAAGTATGGCATAAGAGCCTACTTCACAAGATTTCCAGCTACGGTATAACTGGAAATGTTTTTTTGATCATTTCTTTCTGATAGGCTCATAAGAGTAGTGGTTGATGGGTAGAAATCAGAGGCCCTCAGTATTAATGCTGGAGTCCCTCAGGGGTCTATCCTGGACCCAACTCTCTTCCTGATCTACATCAATGATCTCCCAAAACACATAGTTAAATCATTCGTTGACATCTATGCTGATGACACGACCATCTATGGCAACACATCAAAGGCTGTATAAGACAGAGTTCTCTCTGATTCTCTCTCTTCGGATCTTGAGCGCATGGTACAGTGGGGGAAGAGGTTGGCTGGTTACTTTTAATGCATTTAAAACCAAGCTCCTATCATTACATCATAAACCGCTCTGATCCCCATCTGGCATCTGGCCCTGAAATGGAACACATACATCAAGTCTATTGCCAAGGTCGCTGGAAAAATGGTAGGATCCTTCTACCGCTCCAGATCTCACTACTGGTGCAATTCTCTATTTATATAAAAGCCAAGTACGTCTAAGGATGGAGTACTGTTGCCACATCTGGGCAGGAGCTGCTAAAAACAGTCTATCCTGCCTTGACAGAGTACAAAATAGCTTCGTAACTTAGTGGAGGATGCCTTTTCTCTTCCCTGCAGCCTCTCTCTCACAGGAGAGACGTTGCGAGCCTGTCTTTGTTTTATCCTTACTTCCATGGCAGGTGCTCGTCTGAGCTCCAATCCCTGGTCCCCCTCATCGATCTTTTACGAAAAACACCCGTCTAGCTGAAACCACTGTCAAAAATTTTCCTCACTCTTTATCTGTGCCAAAATAAAAACATGGATTCCATGAACAAAGCTTCTTTCTTAGAAGTGCAAGCCTGTAGAACTCTGTTCTGTCTGCCTGTTTCCCACCTGATTACAACTCGGATGTCTTCACGTCCAACATAAACAAATTCTTGATGAACCGCTCCCTTAAGTAAGACACTTTATCAAATCTCAACATTAACATAGTACACGTAATAACCCTTATCCCCGAGTGGCTTCCGGGTCTTGATAAATGGTGACCACTTTGTAAAAAAAAAAAAAAAAAACTACTACTTTTTTTTTTTTTTTTTGCTCAACATACACATTCAAACATCCGGGCAACGCCAGGCTGAAATCTAGCATTTCAAAAAACTAAAGAAGAAAAAAAAACACAAATGATTTTTTCTTTTTTTTCTAATTTAATAAAATGTTTAATAAAATAAAAGTATATTTGTTCATTTTAAATTTTTCATTTTATAAATAGTACTTTAAGAGCTTCTACCAATTTTATTATACATATATATTTATATATGTGTACGTGTTTCATCAAGAAATACTCCCTATCCCTATATATATATATATATATATATATATATATATATATATATACTAGCATGGGTGCCCGGCGTTGCCCGGGTGTTTGGAGGTGTATGCTGAGCAAAAAAAAAGGGGGTAATTTTTTAAACTTTGACCCCTATTATGACCCCTGAAAATTTATTGTTTTGGGCTCAAATCAAGTTATTAAGTTAGATCCATGTCCACGGAAGCTATATCTAAAATTTAAAGTGTGTAGACCCAAAATTGTCGGAGAAGTTTGGTAGAGTTCTCAAAGCTCAAATCGTTGAACTTTGACCCCTTAATCGACAAATTTCTGGCTAAAAACCGATCACATAGATTTTTCCAAATCTCAGTACCCTGTATATCAAATTTCGAGTCTGTAGACTAAAAATTGACAGAGTTATTTCGTAGGGAAATGTACACAGACACACACACACACACACTTTCACTTTTATAGATATATAGATTTAAAATTTGAGTCTGACAGAATGACAAAATTATATTGCAAACCGATATATTAAACAAACGAACTTCAAAGAGACAAATGAACACATAAGTAAAAACAATTTGTATTAGAAAACATTTATTATTCCACGTCTTTTTTTTACAGACCTGACGACTGAGGTTCGCTCTTAATAAAAATTGTTTTTTATAGTCTTAATTTTGACTTCCTTTTTCATAAAAAACTAAAAAAAAAATCAAGAAAGAAAAGAAATTTAATTTTATTTTTTCATTAATTTCTTTCTGTGCAAAGCAATTCTTTCAAACTTACTCTGTTTCCAAAATGTTTTTATTTTATTCCCCTCCCCCTTCATTCATTTTCCTCCGCATCCTGGCAAGATTACTGTACACATAGATTCGAAAAAATAGTCAAAAACAAATATATAAATAAATGTTATCAAAGGCAAGATAAGTTACTTTTCTACCTAGCTGGATATCTTTTTTGTGTTTTTATTCAATGTAATATATTTATTCAGCTCGAAAAACATACAGTGTTTACCGATGTGTTGGAAAATTCAAGATGGCGTCTCACACCCTCTTTAACACCGTAAGTTTGGGAAAAGGTGTTATAAATAAAAAACTATACAAAATACTATTAAAAACCCGCCGAATATATGTCAACCTATGTCACGGTAACATATATTGAGCGAGTTTTTAACAGTATTTTAACAGGGCACATCGTAAAAACTGACCCATTAATTTTCCTGAAGTAAAAACTATATCGTTTTTAAACTTTTAAAACTGTACATTATAAAAAGAAAACTGTTCGAGTGATTTTTTTTTTTTTTTTTTTACATGGGTGTCACCACTTATCAAGGCCCAGAGGCCACTCAAGGATAAGGGTTAATAGGTATACATTAGTCATTGTGATTTTAGCATAGTAAACAGTGGGAATTTTGTAACTTGGATTACTTGAAAAAGAAAACTGTTCGAATGATTGAAAATGAAAACAAAATAACAATGTAAATATATTGATAAGAAAAAAACAAAAACAAACGAAGTTTCCGTTTCAGGAACCCGAGTTTAATTTTATGTCGTAATCATTCAACTCGTTAGCGGTTTTATTCCGCGATTAGGGATAACCATACGACATATCTAATTACCAAAGCGATTTTTTTTAAATTTTTGTTTTTTTTATTAAAACTAAACCTGTTTAGTTTTAATGAACCAATTTTTTTAAAGCCAACACTTTAGTTATTTTGAGAGCGTGCAACTGCACCCGAAAGGTTGATTAGGAAACTCCAAATCCTTTTATGACTCGGAAAAAAAAGGGCTTTTTATCGGCTTAAATGATAAACTAATGTTAAATATTAGTATTTGCCATCGATTCTGAAATAAAATGAAATCCTGACATTGTGATCATTTTTGCAGGTGTTATGTGCCAAATATTGAAATAAGAATGTTTAAATTCAATTATTGTAATTTAAGTCTTTAATTTTAAAGTCGATTTTATTTATAAAATATCTTTTTAGAAATCAATCTCAAAAACAATCTGAACAATAAATCTCTTTTGTTATGGCTAAGTTTTTGTCAAGGGTAGAAATTATAATAGACAAGTATTCATCCATGATGACATTTTACCGATTTCCTGGTTTACAGGTATTCTTGCTAAATTTCTTCGAAAGAATTGACATAAACAATACTTCAACTAAATACGTATATTTCATGCAATAATGACTTTTATTTCTTCTGACTTTTCCTAAACTAAACATAAAACATCGGTTAGGGTTAGTTTAACATTCTGTAAAAGTACCTTCCGTTTTTTTTTTTTTGTTTGTTTTTTTTTTGTACTTCTGCAGAGAAGGTAAAAAAACGATAAAAACTGGATATATTTTTCGTGTTTTTATTCAATTTAACATGTTTATTCAGCTCGAAAAGAATACAGTGTTTACCGATGTGTTGGAAAATTCAAAATGGCGTCTCACACATTCTTTAACACCGTAAGTTTGGGAAAAGGTGTTATAAATAAAAAACTATACAAAATACTATTAAAAACCCGCCGAATATATGTCAACCTATGTCACGGTAACATATATTGAGCGAGTTTTTAACAGTATTTTAACCGGTTTTTTTATTTATTACACCTTTTTCCAAACTTACCGTGTTAAAGAGAGAATCGGCCGCCATCTTGAATTTTCCAATACATCGGTAAACACTGTATGCTTTTCGAGCTGAATAAACATGTTAAATTGAATAAAAACACGAAAAATTTGCCTTTGATAACATTTATTTGTTATATATTTGTTTTTTGGCAACTTATTCGAATCTATGTGAACAGTAATACAAACCCGAAATGAATTTAAGACCACGAGTGAAATGAGAAAAAGAAGTCAGCGGGTTTGGTTGCCATAACAACGTGACGGTAGTGAACGTGTGTGTGTGTGCGTGTGTGCGCGTATTTCGTGTAGTTTAGTATTTTTTTGCGTAGTTTAGTATTTTTCGTGTAGTTTAGTGTTTTGTGTGCGCGTATTTCGTGTAGTTTCGTATTTTTTTAATTTGTAAATAACAAGTTATTAAAAAATTAAACCCTTCCAAGATGGACAATAAATAAAGCCATAATATTTTATGGTAAAGGTAAGAGCGTAGAAACGATTGTTTTTTACGAGATGTGATTATTGGATTAACCAATCAGAAATCGTCTGTGGCACACACACATCTCTGTTTTTATAGATATATATAGAAGATAGATATAGATATAGATATAGATAGATAGAAGATAGAAGATAGATTAAATGTTAAATAGATTTTGTAAATAGTACAGTTGAAATGATTAGAATATTTCCAATATGTAATAAGGTCGAGGTAATTAGTTAAAGAGATTTAATATAATGTGATATGCAAATGAGCATAAGTCATTCGATATGGGGGTGGTTTGTAGACTAGTATATAAAGAAATTAGGCAAAGATTCTTATGTCTCCTATAACAGAAACATCCTAAAATGGGTTCTAATGTTTCTCTACCAGGAGAGATCTACCCTCTTACCTCCTTTATATTTCGTTGATGGTGGAGAGCTGTACACACAGACAGAAACACACGAACCCTATTACTTTATAAAAATATAGATATATATACATATAATTTAACTGGTTTTGTAAACTCACATTTTGTTGGTTCAAACAATTGGATGGGTCACAGTTTTTCAAATATACATATAAATATATATATTTATTGCATAAAACTTCTATAAATATATATATTTATTGCATAAAATTTCTCTTCGCTGCAACCTCTATCTCACAGAAGAGATGTTGCGAGTTTGTTCCTGCTTTATCGTTATTTTCATGGAAAGTGTTCGACTGAGCTTCAATCCATGGTCCCCCCTCGCCAAACTTTCACAAGAAACACTAGACTAGCTGAAAACATTATCAATAATTTTCCCCACTCTTTATCTGTACCTAAACCTAAACATAGATTCCATGATCAAAGCTTCTTTCTTAGAACTGCACGCCTGTGGAATTGTCTTCCGTTTTCCTGCTTTCCAGCTGTCTATAATATGGTTGTCTTCAAGTCCAACGTGAACAAGTTTCTGATGAGCCGTTCCACTTAAGTTAACAAATTTACCGAACTTCCATTACTATCGATTACTATATTGTCCTTTTGACTACTCTACACTCTTTAACCCTTATCCTTGAGTGGCCTATCGGCCTTGATAAGTGGTGACGCCTATGTAAGAAAAAAAAAATCATTTTCACCAACAGTTATTTTCAGGGATATTCGAACACACCCTGCATTTTGCTAATTTGCGGTTCCAATTACTCCAATTTGAATTCAACAAATTTCCTTGTGAGAAAGAAAGAACAAATAATCACAGAATTGGTTAAAGGATATTCTTGAGCAATTGTTCTTAAAGTAAGTTTGACTGAATCAAATTGTTTTGATGAATAACATCAAAAGTTCCAGCAGAAAGTTCTCCGAAAATAAACAAAATATACAATTATAATTAATTTCAAATTTTGTGTGTTGAACTGCTAAGAAGTATTTTCTCCCCCTTTTTAACCCCACTGTATAATAAGCCAAAAAAGTTAATAAAAAATTATGTGGAGTTTTATGGATTTGAGTGGATGTGATTGAAATCGGCATCCGTGATGTCTTGTCAAGTTCAGCAACTTCAACTCAACAACAAAACTTATTGAATACTTCATAAATGTTTCAGAATTTTTTAGATGAATATTAATCATTTTTGTTATTTGGATTATTTGGACTATTATTCTCATTTTCGTTGTTATTTTCATGAAGTTTCGACTTATGAAACCTTCGACCTTCTTCAAGTACATTTTTCAAACTAGTAAATCTTTATCTCGAACTTGGGAATCTATTTAGAAAAGAGTTCATTTCAAAATCCTGTAGAGGTTTCACAGTTTGGTATGAAGCTTGAAAAGATCCGTCTAGAAAAGGTAGGAGGTTACATCGGTAGAAACGTTGTGAAAATAACAATCATGATGAGAACAGTAGTCTGAATAATTCAACTACTACACTATGTATATGCAATACTGGATAATTTTAGACTAACAGTAAAACTCACAATCTAGTAGCAAAAGTTTGGTAACATTTTATGTCTTCATATTGGATGATGCATCCAATAGGGCCTTCTTCAATTTGTTACTTTTCTCGTTTATTGTTTTTGTAAATGGAGGAGATGCAGAAGAACTCATGTTTGTTCAAAGGATGAACCGGAGATTTTCATAAGAAATATATATGATGCAAAACCTCTATAATGATATCAGCTTTATTTAACAGGAACAGAAACATAGGGAATAGAAGGCAGGTTCGACTTGACACGCATGTCTAGTCGTAGTCGTCTTCGATTGCATGTACATTGCATCCAGAAAAAATAACCGAGCAATATCATATTTCGTTTGTTACTTAAGAAAAGAATCAAATGAGCAGTTCATTGAGTTGTCAGTGAGTTTCTTTGATTTTGGCTTTGGAAGTTAAGAATCACTATGTTAAAATAAATTCTGCCCAAAAGTTGTGAGTTCAATTCCTAGTAACTGATACAAAATATCTAAAATGCCACAGAAAACTTAAAATGAGAGAAGTCTACCAGCACAGCTAAAAGGATTTTGTTCAAAATTCATGAAAGATTATCAACTATATCAAAGGGCTTTTGAAAAAGGCCGAGAGATGGTTCGACAGTTGAAACGTTGTGATAAGAAATATTAGAATAATGTCAAACTTGCAAATAAGGTTCAGAGGTGTATTACGTACTTGCTGTAGGACGGGTATTTATAGCTCGTATTAAAATAATTTGTGTACTTCACTTCTGTAATCTCTTCCGTATGAAAACAATGTTTTGCCTGTTTACATTCCAACACAGTTATTTGCATCGAGTAAACAAGACATTTGGACACGCCTTTTTTTTTTTTTTCTTTTTTCTCGTTTTCATCTGTCATTCCAGTTATTCCAATTTGGAGAAAAAAGTTTACTTTTAGCAGTAAATTTTATTTTTAGAAGAAAGAATCAGCGCTTCTATATTATATAAATGAAAAAATATCGAATTTCAAGTGAAGCAAACGGTACCTACGTAATTGTTATGTCGCAAATAATAACATATCCAAAAATTACAGAAACGATAAGGTATAAAAATAATTATTCATGAAAAACTGTTTTCGATAAAGTTTATATGGGGAATAAATTTTGTCCGACGTTTTGAATTACGTTCGTCACGTGACGTAAGCAAACAGGACTTAATCATCTCCCCTGACAACTTATTTCTTTTTTAAGTAAATGTAATATTGTGATTTCGCTTCCTTTCACAAATTTCTTTTTTCATTAATTATTTTTCCACCTTATCGTTTTTCGGAATTTTTGGATAGTTACTCTTTGAAACTTGACAATTACGTAAGTACTATTTGTTTCACTTGAATACACACACACACACACACACACACACACACACACACACACACACACACATATATATATATATATATATATATATATATATATATATATTTCGTTTGTATAATATACAAGCACCAAAAAATTTTATATTAAGAAATAAATGTTTAAATTAATATATATATATATATATATATATATATATATATATATATATATATATATATATATATATATATATATATATATATATATATATCTTTATTCGATTGGCAAAATTTTAGAATAATTGTAAAGTGAACCATAGCGGAAATTCAGTCGACTAAAATAAGATGGAAAACGGGGTGAGGAAAAAAAAAAAAAAAAAAAAAAAGAATCGCCCAACACGTTCCCCCGCTTCATCCGAGACCATCAACCTACCACCGGAAAGTCGCAACTGATAGAATCGTCCATCGGCCAACACTTGGTCGATAAAAAGGAGTGCGGTCTTGCATTCTCTCCGGAGTGGTTTTCTGTTTTGTACCGAGGACGTACAAAGTTCCACCTGTCTATCCTCGAAGCACTTGCCAGCATTTCCAGCACCCCCCTACTTTATGCAAGCAGAAAAACCTCCGGCTTCAATTAGAATTATTTGGGTAGTCACAGTTTTTTTTTTAACCTCCTCTCCGCTCTTACTCTATTCCACTACCAAATATTCTAAAAAAGAAAAAAAAAATAATAATAATTTTCAGACATATACCCTTGAAAAGTTAGTCTGAACGAAAAGCGCTTAGGGTGTATTTTAACGATCTTATTTTTAATCGACTTATTTATTTTACTGAATTGTACATTTGTTACATGTAACTTCCCCCAATTTTTTTTTTCCTTTTCCTCACCCCGTTTTTCATCTTATTTTAGTCGACTGAATTTCCGCTATGGTTCACTTCTTTACATATATATATATATATATACTCATGAGCAAAAAAAAAAAAAAAAAAAAAAATGGGCCAAGAAGGAAGAAATCGATTTTTCAATATTTTTCTATGAATTTTTGTTAATTTTAACTGAAAATTTCTTTTTTATAGATCATTATTATTATAGCCTATAATAATAAGTGGAAAAATTAATTTTAAAAATGGTAAGACCGCATCTTGGCGAGGATATAAAAAACCGAATTGCAGGATTAAGGCAGTTCAAAATGACTTACAAGCAGATTTTTGATATTTTAAGAAAAGAAAATGTGAAAACATCTCTTTTTATAGTGAAGCGAATTGGTCAAAGGTTCGAAGTCGAACGTTAGGTAAAAGGGAAATCTGAATCTGGTCGCCCTAGAGCATCCACTTTGAAGGACGACCACAAGCTTAAATTAACTGTTTTGAAGGATCGAAAGAAAACTTATGTTGACCATACCAAAAAATTCAAAATTTTCTAGATATACAGTATCTAAACGAGTGAAAGAAATGGGATTTTCTTCTAAAAAGTGTACAAAGAAGCCACTTTTATCTAAGAAGAACATCAATGATAGAAAGAGATTTTTTCTCAGGTTATGGCAAGAAAGATACAGACTGATTCAGGAATGTTTTCTAGTTAGATGAATCAAGATTTTGTTTTGTTAGTGATGCTCCCGATTTTCCCGAACGGTGCAATCAAAGAACTGGAGAATGATTTTCGCCAAGTTGTTTTAAAACGAGAGTTAAACACGGGAATGAAGGGATA
Organism: Euprymna scolopes; assembly: GCF_053919585.1. Classification (NCBI taxonomy): domain Eukaryota; kingdom Metazoa; phylum Mollusca; class Cephalopoda; order Sepiida; family Sepiolidae; genus Euprymna; species Euprymna scolopes. The sequence goes on from NC_136502.1 coordinate 60,679,954, forward strand.
ATGGTTTGGGGAACTTTTACTGCATCAGGAGTTGGGGAACTTATTAGATGTGAGAAGCCAATCAATGCAAACGAATATATTTGAATATTAGAAACAGGACTGTTACTAAGTATCCAGAAGCTGGGAATATCTCAGAACATTATTTTTCAACATGATAATGCCCCTGCACACACTGCTAAAGTAACAAAAAAATTGTTTTCGGATAATTCAATTGATGTGATATTTTGGCCAGATCAAAGCCCTGATTTTAATCCAATCGAGAATGTTTGGTCCATAATATCTTGTGCATTGGTCGGAATAACTTTTGAGAATAATGACAAACTATGGGAAACTGTGCAAAGCAAATGGAATAGTATCTCCTCTACACAGTGTTCCATTTTGGTTAAGAGCATGTCTTAAACGATTGATCTTATAAAGAAATCAGAAGGGAATGCGATTCCATCCTAAGCATTTATTAAAGTAAATTACTTGTTCTGTGCTATAAGTCATGTTTAAGTTTCCCTGTTCAATTGTTCTTTGTTCAATATAGCTTTTAGTGCAATAAAATGTATAAAATTTTTTTGGCCCATTTTTTTTGCTCACGAGTATATATATATATATATACTAGCTGTACCCTGCCACGCGTTGCAGTGGCTCAATTTGGTGTAATGGAAAAATTTAATAAAAAGAGAAAATGCATGTTTCTTATATTAGTACAGCAATCCACTGCAAAAAGGCGAAAATGAAAAAAAAATTGTACTCTTGCAGAATTTGATCTGGATCCTCGGGAGTTTCTGTCAATCATTCATGGTTTGGACTTGACCAACAATCAGTGGATGAAGCCGAACGTAGCAAAAATGTTGAAACGTTAAATGTTTTTTTGTTGTTGTTGTTTTACAAAACTGTGAGTTAGTAATTAATATTTGGTTGATGGTGGGGGGTTACTATACACAGATTCGAAAAAGTTGTCCAAAAACAAATAAATAAAAGCAAAGGTAAGTTACGTTTCTACCTAATTGGATAATTGTTTAGTGTTTTTATGTAATGTAAAATGTTTAATCGGCTCAAAAAACAGAAATGGTCGCGGACTCTGTTGAATACGTTAAGTTTGAGAAAGTAAGTTGAAAACTAAAAACTATACAAAACAGTGTCTGAAACTCACCGATTATATGTTACCATGACATAGGCTGGCACAATCGGTGGGTTTCTGACAGTATTTTGTATAGTTTTTTTTATTTTTAACTCACTTTCTCTAATTTAAAGTAATCAACAGTGTTCACCACCATTTGTAGCTTTCAAATACCCCGATAAACATTGTTTTTCGAGCCGACTAAACGTTACATTAAATGAAAAGGGTTTGTATTACTAAACACAGATACAAAGAAGTTGTCAAAAAATAAATATATATAAATAAATGTTATCAAAGGCAAGAAAAGTAAATGTTCTACCTAACTGGATAAGATTTTAGAGTTTTTATGTAATGTATAATCGGTTCAAAAACATTCAATGTTTATCGGTATATCTGAAAAATACAAATGGCGGCAGACTGTATCGAACACATTAAGTTTGGGGAAATTTTGGGAAAATGAGTTTAAACTAAAAAACTATACAAAATACTGTTAGGAACTCACTCAATATATGTTACCATGACGTAGGCTGGCATATAATCGGTGGTTTTAAACTTTTGCTCGATACAGGTGACGACTTTTAAAAGTCCCTTTTAGTGATTACCTGGTTTGAGGATATTTGTACAACTAAATGGCAAATCTGCTCCAAAAAATCCGGTATTATTTTACTTTAAGGCCCATTTCACGTTCATATATAACGAAATATTTTATTATAGATTCCGGTGTGCTAAGAACGAATCTGCAAACCGTTTCCGTAGCAAAAAGAAAGTTTTCATGATATTCATGAAATTACTTGTAAATTTAACTTAGAATGAGCACCCACTTTCTGGCCACCTGAGAGAGGGGCATTTTTCTGTGTTTCTTGGCTAAAAAGTTTTTTGTTTGATTTCTTTTGCATGGTAATAACCCCTGAACTCTGGGACTATTTTCCATTTCACAGCCGTAGCCTTCGTTTACGCTATGCGTGAGCATAAACGAAAGCTGTTTAGCCAATAAACATGGGGAAAAATCCCCCCTCTCTCAGGTGGCTAGAAAGTGGGTGCTCATTTTAAGTTAAATTTACATGGAAAAGTGATGGCCACTTTTTCGAAAAAGTAATTTCTTCATATCATAAAAACTATTTTTTTGCGACGGAAACGGTTTGCAGATTCGTTTTTAGCACACCAAAATCTACAAAAAAATTTTTGTTATTTACTAACATGAGACGCACGGCCCTTAATGGAAAATTATATCAAAAATCCAGGGGAAAATAGTTTTCAATAAAAACAGCAAATGAATTCGATAGAAAAAAATGGATGCTATTTTTTTTTCTTTTTTCTGTGTGTTTCTTGGCTAAAAAGTTTTTTGTTTGATTTCTTTTGCATGGTATTAACCCCTGAACTATGGGACTATTTTCCATTTCACAGACGTAGCCTTTGTTTATGCTAAGCATGAGCATAAACGAAAACTGTTAAATATGCATTCGCGTACCAAACTGCCTTGTCAAAAAACCTTTAAGCCAATAAACACGAAAATAAATGCCCCTTCCTCAGGTGGCCAGAAAGTGGGTGCTCATTTTAAGTTAAATTTACATCGAAAAGTGATCACCCACTTTTCGAAAAAAAAATTTCTTCAGATCATGAAACTATTTTGGTACTCCTTAGGCGTTGAGTTCCATGGCGACCCGCAGAATTATTTAATGGTCGTTCCCTTAGTACCCCCCCCCCCTAGTCAAGGCTAACGCATGCGCACGTAACATTTTCTATTTACTTACGTGGTGGAGTTTCTATACTGATAGGTTTTTTGAAATTTTTTCACTGGATTATTATTGATTGAACACTAACCAGATTATGAAAAAAGATTTAAAAAAAAAAAATCATTTCAACATTTGAAAGGGGTACTCACTGTTTAGTTACCATGTTCTGGTAAATCGGTCACTCATTTTTTTTTTTTTTTTCTAAATACGGAAGTGTCTTCGGGAGATATAAAATGGTCGCATGTTGACGAAGCAATGTATCGGGAGGCTTACGGGATGAAAAATTATTGGTAAATTTTTAGATTAGGTCCACCTCCTCAATTTTCTTTTAAATGACAACTTGAAATGGTTTTCGACTATGCTGAATACGAAAATAGCATTGAAATTTTGCAGGAATAAGTAATTATCAAGATATAAAAAGTTGTATTATGCATTGTAATCTTTGGCGGCCATCTTTTTTACGTGCGTGTGTTTGTTTATGGCGCGTGTGCACGTAAAAAGATGGCCCCCGAAGAATACAATGCATAATATAACTATTTATTTCCGCAAAATTTCAATGCGATTTGCATGTTCAGCATACTCGGAAACCTATAAATGTCGTCATTGAAAGGAAAATTGTGGAAGTGGACCTAATCTAAAAAAATACCAAATTATTAAACATTTCTCCAGCATGTTAGTGAAATTTATAATACTTTAAAAAAAATTAAAAAAAAAAAAGTTTTGAAAAAAAACAAAAAAAACTCACCTTTCATAAAAACAATTTAAAAAAAAAAACACCCACAAACTGACTTTTAACTAAATAAGTTAAAAGAAAAAATTTTTTTAAAACTCTAAACTTTATTTTCATAAAAACAATAAAAAAAAAGTCATGGTCAATCAATTATTTTCTTTGAGAAACAAATATATTTCTGACTTACAAATGCGGTCGAGGCACATATTATTTTTACTTTCTATGGTTTTGATATACCGCGTTTTTATTGCTTACAAAATTGGTGACTGATTTATCAGAACGTTGTAACTAAAAAGTAAGCACCACTTTCAAATGTCGAAATAATGATTATAGAAATTAAGCATGGGAGTGATGGTTGTACAACGTCGCCTTTCGCACTTTTACAAACATTATTTACGTTAACTCTTTTCATAAATAATTAAAAAAAAAAAGTAACTAAACCATTTATTGATAATTTGTCACGTGTACAAACATTTATTTATTTACATAGGCTTAACTCTTTTCATGAATAAGAAAAGTTTTACTCTTTAAGAAAACGAAAAAGTTACTGAACATTTATAAAAGGACTTACTTCTTTTCATGCAGGCCAGAGGAATAGTTGGCCGAAAAGTCGTGAAACAACTAATAAAGATGAGAATAATAGTCCGCAATAAATAAAAATGGTGCTAATGCAGAGAGCGATCCGCGCTATTTTTTAAATCATATTTCCACGTTTAATTAACGTTTTACGATATGTTTTTTTTTTTTATTCAATTGTAAGGTTAAAGTACAGAATAGGTACAAAACATCCTCCCCTCCCCATGTTAAGAATGACTTTTTAAATAATAACATTATTTCAGCACGGATCACTCTCTGCATGAGTATCATAAAAATTAATACAAATAATACTTATCTCAATAAGTGAAAGGCTAATTTCTACCGGAAATAAAATGGCGATAATCTCGCAGTTACGAAAAATATTTTTTATTTAATTTAATATTTTTATAATTCGCAATGTTAAATTATTTTAATAACATAAAAACATTCCTTAACTTTAAAAATAGAATTTCTGAAAATTTCAATTAAATTGGTAACGTAGAAATATGGTTTTATTCACTTTTAACGAACCAAAATTACATTTTTATATATATATATATATATATATATATATATATATATGTATATATATGTATATATATATATATATATATATATATATAAAGCTGAATGTCTGTGTGTGTGTGTGTGTGTGTCTGGTCACGAATAGGTTCCTATATGGTTAACTATTAGAGAAAACTGATCACATATAATGGTAGAAGATGTATCGAGACACAGGAATAGGTATGTCTGATCTGGTAGAACGGTGGTTCATTAAAATTGTGGGGTCTGCGTTCGCACCTGGTCCACAAAGTATGGAAATAAAAAATTTTAAAATGAAAAAAAAAAACGTTTACAAGTGCTTTTGATATAGATGTACATAATAATACTTTGATACGTATGTTTTAACTTAAATAGGGATGGTATAATAAAATTGTGGGGTCTGCGTTCGCGCCTGGCCTCCATAGAATGGAAATAGACATAAGCTTTAATAAAGACTTTTCATATCTTTCTGCGTAAGTATACTTTGATAATTATGTTTCAGTTTGAAGAAATATGGTATAATAAAATTATGGGGTGTTCGTTCAAACCTGACCTCCATAGAATGGAAATATGTCACAAAGTGTAACAAGGTTTTTTAATATAGATCCACAGAATATTGTGATAAGTGTTTCAGTGTGAACAGGTATGGTATAATAAATTATGGAGTTTATCTATTTTATTTTTACTTTCATCATATTTTGCTTTGGTTTTGATACCCCCAAATTCGAAGCTATCTCTTTACAACCCTTCCTTTTCATAACCTATCATACTTTCATAAATCAGAGTCCATTTTCTGTAGGCTGTTTTTGAACCCAGTCAACGACGAGTACTTTTGCTAGTATATATATATATATATATATATATATATATTATTTTTTTATTATTTGAGGGTAAGCAGTTATGTATGATCGCTACAAATAGCCATCTGTTTCAGTCAAAGAGACTTCCTCAGGCGACCTAGAACTTCTCGACGCCAAAAAGAAAAATGGGAAAAATTAGAAAGAAATTAAAAAAAGAGAAAATGGAGCTCTTCAAAAAATATATAAAAAGATCATAAAAAGTAGCAAGCTCTCTAAAAAAAGAGGATAAAGAAAACAACAGAAAAGTATAAGAAATGGACAGATCGCATTGCAACCTATTGGAAAATTATTCAAAATTAGTTTAACAACTTGATATAAATCTGAAATGATTAAAGTAGGTCATAATTTTACTGGAACTGTAAATTGTATAGGCAAGTGAGGGTGGGGGTGGGGTTGGGGTTCTGTTTATATACTGATTTTCAACGTGTCAAGAAAAGAGAAGAAGCTTGCAAATGTATTTTTTGACACCAGGAGTTACGTGTCGTTATAAGTTAAGTTGGGGTAGGGTAATATATATATATATATGTATATATATATGTATATATATATATATATATATATATATATATATATATATATATATATATATTAAGTAATGTGATTTATAATTTAAAATTTAAAAATCAAATTTTAATTAAATTAAAAATCCGTTTCATAAGAAGGAACAACAACAAAATCAATTATCTGTACGATCGTTTCGGAAAACAATGCTTTTTATTGTGGTATACATCAAGTTATGTAGAATAATTATATATAGTTTTTTGGTAAGCAAGGTCTCCTCATCAGCAAATTTTGGAGGGTTTTTATTGAATTTAAAAGACACCATAAATAAACCTAGCATTAAAAGTAAGGCAGATGAATCTGAAAAATTGAAATAAAAGGTCTGGATTTAAAATTTATAAGAAAATTAATATGGGTTAGAGATAGAAATAAGTAGAGAAAAATATATATTTTTGAATTTACATAATAAATTTGCTTTAAAAATATATAGAGATATTTACCTTTTAATTTTTCTTTTTTGAAATCAGGAACTGTGGTTAAAGTAGTCATTTAGATGTTTGCTATAGCTTTGTATCTTATTGAATGATGAATTTTAAAAAGGGGGACGCTTGTGCAATAAATTGTTTCCGTTAGCGTATTTTTGATTTAAAGACGCTACGGTTTATATATAGAGAATATTATTATTACATGTTTTAAGGGGAGATAATTATCATGTTTTCTTGACTTTATTTATTATTTATTTGACGGGTGTAAGGGAGGTAATTAGTCTAACTTAATTTGTTAAAAAAAAAATAAATAATAATGATAATAATTGTAATCTATTTTTACTAATAAGTAATTTTTAATGATTTAAGGTGGTTTATATTTATTAAATTTAAACCAACGTTTATGACTACATGTCATAAGCTCCTGTCTTGAATTTAATAGTTTGGTTGTACTTTTTATATCTTCATATTTTAAAATTTTTAGGGTCTCTTTTGTACATAGTGCACAAAATTTATCTCCTGGTTTATATGATTTGATATGATATAATATTAATTTCACTGTTACATTAAAATACACTCAGCTCTTTAGACTATTGTTCTAATCTCCTTTAAATTATATATATATATATATATATATATATATATATATATATATATATATATATATATATATATATATATTTTTTTTGAAGACCTCCATTTTCTTTTTTTTTAATTTCTTTCTAATTTTTCCCATTTTTCTTTTAGGCGTCGAGAGGTTCTAGGTCGCCTGAAGAAGTCTTATTTGTAGCGACCATATGTAACTGTTTACCCTCAAATAATAAAAAATAATATTTTGCTCTTTTTATTGAGCACTATCTAACAACCTCGTTGTCTTCATTAGTCTCGACTTTTGAACACCTCAAACCTATATATATATATATATATATATATATATATATATATATATATATATATATATATATATATATATATTCCTCTTTCGTTCTCAGTTACAGGTTAAATACTTTTATTACTTGTGCTATTCCCTTTTGTTTATAATGGACTATACCAATTTTATTATTCTTGCCTTTTTTAGTAACCTCTGACTGTTAAAGGGAGGGAGAGAGGTAGTCACAAAATGGAGAATGATAGAAACGGTATAAAATAAGAGTGGGCGGGGTCACACAGCTTACAGTGAGAGAAGAAAAGAGTGATTGACAGAAACTTGGTGAGAGATGCATTATTCGCTGAGTTTATTGCAAATTACAATTAAACAATTAACAATTAAATTAGATTTTTTCAAACATAACTCAATCCCAAAATCAAAGTGTATATTTTAGCATATATTTTGTGTATAACTAAAATATATAACCTATATAGGAGAGAAGCTTCGTGTTAAAGGTGTTAAAATGATTTGTATTGTGTAAATTCTTTGGATTACTGTTATTATCTTGAGTGTTAGTCATACAATGGTTCGGCCGATGTAACCTGCGACCTTCTTCAGGTGTATCTTGTTGAACTCGGGAATCTCTCTGTTGAACTAGAAGTCTTAAGTAATTAGCAATTTTACTTTATCCGTTATGCTTGTAAACCTGTGGCATAACGAATAAAATACTAAGTAAAATTCAGTTCCAAGTAACACTCTTCTAGAGGTTGAAGGTTCAATCTTAAGTGTGGGCAATACTAACAATACAATTGTGAATTACTTTAAGACTTCTACTCGGTCATGGGTTACAGGACAAGAGCATGGCTTAAATAAAAGATTCCATTCAAATTCCGCACAGATTCTCGAGTACGACATAAAGATCCACGAATTCAACAAGATACACTTGAAGAAGGTCAAAGTTTACATTGATCAAAACGTTGCGAGTATAACATTGCGATGAGAACAGCATAAGAATCCTAATAATCTTATCAATCCTCATCTCAACAATTCAGAAACATAGCGTTTAAAATTAGAAACCACTTTTCTCTGTTGTATCACGTGCTCCAGATCAGAAGAGAGAAAAGCAGCAAAATCTTGATCATCAATATTCATCACAGTGCTGCCATAGACAATTATGTCGTCAGTGTACATGACAACAAATGATCTCGGAATATGAATTTGAAGATTATTAATGAAGATCAGGAAGAGCATTGGCCCACAATGATATCCATTCAGCTAATTATGCCCTCCCTCCCACCTCAATAATTTTAGTGTCTTATATATTTGGGTCAGGTTAGCAACGTATGATATTCACATGATTTTTTTTTACTTTATACTGACATGCATACATTAATTTATTGAACAGATTTAAAAAGTTGAAATTAAAATTATAAATTATGAAGAAAAAATTGCTAATACGAGTTGAAGTGTACTTTGCAAATTGGAGCTGAAAGTCCATTAATTAAATAAACTGAAATATTTCGTCTTAGCTGATGCTAAAAATATGTGGGGCGTGTCAGGTGAGGTGTGAATAAAGTTGAAAGAAAAAAGAAAGGATGAGAAGAAATGAAAAAAAAACAAAAAAATAGAAGAGAAATAGAAAAAGATAGGAAAAAATAACAACTAAAATAAAGAAAAGCAAAAACAAAATAAAAACAGAAAATATTTTAATATAACAGAAAAATTTAAATTTCTTTTATCAAAATGATAAAAGAAAAAGGAATTTTTTAATAAATGAGAAAGGAAGAAAATGACGAGAAAAAGAGATGGAAAATTTATCCCTCATGTATGAATAATTAAAATTTATCCCTCATGTATGAATAATTAAAATCTCATTCACAAAAAAACTAAAAAAATCGGACGACTGCACGATGTTAGCTATCAATTATCGTCAGTCACTCCTACTATAATCAACTAATAATCGAATGTTAATCAACCAATCAGAAAGCTTCCCATGTGATTTTACACAAGAAATCAACTAGCGGGCATGTTAACCAACAGAGTTTTTCCAGCTGACATAAGAGCATCATTGATTCATTGAATATTGATTCAATCGAATAGTATGCAAAAGACAACAGTAAGTTTTCAAATGACAAACATAATGACTTCAAAATGTTGGAAGCAATATATTGCTTTAAGCATTTTGAAGTAATTGATGTACATCCACACACATTGGATTCATACACAGAAACATTAAAAGAAAATCATAAATCTTAAGGAAAATAATTTCTTATTATGTTTCACAATTAGCGATGAAAAGTGATTATTTGTGTAATTGTAAGTAGTTGTGGATAAACTTCTAGAGGTTGATGGTTCAATCCTCAGTATGGCTGATACTAAGAATGCAATTATGAATTGCTTAAGACTTTTAATTGGTCATTTTTTATTCTATATCCAACCCTAACTAACTTCTAGAACACTAATATCTTATATGACTCATGCAATTCGGATTTATTGATCAGCTAATCAAATTTCTTGATGACATCACTCAGACCGCTGATTGCAATTTATGAGATGATATGATTTACCTTGTATTATTATTGGACGACTATTGTTCTCATCTTGAGTGTGATTTTCACAACGTTTTGGTCGATATAACTTCAGGTGTTTCTGTCGAACTTGGGAATTTGGACGAAATTTCGAGCGGAACCCTTTATTTACTTCACAGGGGTAGCGTGCTCTTGTTCCGTCAGCCATGACTGGATAGAAGTCCTAAGTAATTTGTAAATGTATTTTTTCGGTCGCCAACACTAAGGATTGAACCTTCAACCTTCAGGAGAATATCACTTTTACAATTGATTTTTCTCAGTACTCTAACCACTGCGCCATGGGTCCTAGCAGACAATTCTAGTACGAATTTTAGGAACCTTAAACCTATTTTTTATCTATTGTTTATAATTACTGGTTCCCATATCATATTGAATTCTATACTAATCTGTTTAGCAGTTGGTTATTTCCCAGCATATGTGCTGCTTTTTTCAATCGTCTTACTCTCTAACGTTCCTCTCTGTCTATAATCTTTACTTCGTCCCATAATGGTAGATGGTTTCCCTTTTCCTTCCAGATATGATCAGCTATATCTGACTTTTCAATCTCTCCACTACGGCTTTTCTAACTGTACTTTCAACGGACAACACAACTCCCACCGTCCATATAATGTAAAGAAAGGAATCGTCCATTGCTTACAACACCGAACAAAAGCAATATGTAGTAACATCAGTGCATATCAAGAGGAGATGAACAGTTTAAGAGAAAACTTCCACCGAAACAACTATCCAGAGAACATGACATCAGCTTCAAGAAATCTGGACAAAACACAAAAGGACAGAAACTCACCACAGTTTGTATACCATATATGAAAGGCTTGTCTTAAAAAATGTTAACAAATATGTAATCCATATGGCATCAGAGCAGTATTCAGAAGTGATTCAACTCTCCGGAAACAGCTTGTGAGAGTCAAGCCCCCTACAGCAAAAAATCGTGACTAAAAACTGTGAAATCTCATGTAAATGTGGAAAACGATACAGAGGTGAAACGTGTCGTCCGTTGAAAGTACGGTTAGAAGAACATCGAAAAGCCATAGTACGTGGAGAGATTGAAAAGTCAGGTATAGCTGACCATATCTGGAAAGAAAAGGGAAACCATCTACCATTATGGGATGAAGTAAAAATAATAGACAGAGAGAAACGATGGAGAGTAAGACGACTGAAAGAAGCAGCACATATGCGGGGGAATAACCAACTGATTCAAGCGATTATATATGAAAATAATTTAATAAAATTAACAGTTGGTTCTCTACAGTGCAATGTAGACTACAAGGGGAGGCATGTGAAGCTTCCTCCCGGTGCACCACAATTGGTCCCTAACTAGAGCAGGTAATCAATCCATTTGATTGAAAATGGCCAATTTCACTGATTTCGATAACAATAAAAATATGGAAGTGTAAAATATTTGTTGATCATCATGAAGAAAAGTTTTTTCAACAATAATTACTCCTAACGACGATCATGATTCGAAAGCGCTAGAGAGAAAAATGACCGACATGGAATCACTTAGCTATATACTACACAAATTGCCATCAAAGACCAAGTGAAATGTTAGACAAATCGAAAAGAATCAGCAGAAGATCAAAGAAAGAGAGACTTCTATCGTATTCAACCAGACATTCCTTGAAAATGACTTGATACCTCTCTCTCTCACTCTCATATATATATATATATATATATATATATATATATATATATATATATATATATATATATATATATATATATATATATATTACACACGTTTTGCAATTCAAAAAGAATGCTTCTTCATGTCTGAAGGAAAAATGCCTCAATCAACTTCTTGAGATGAAAGTGATCGATAATAAAAAATGTTGATATCTGATTTTTGTGTTTCTTGAAATTGCATTCACCTCAACGGCTGATCGATAATAGCAATGAATAAAGGTGCGAATGTCAAGGTAGATTTATTCAAAACAAATGAACGTGGCAATTCTGTTTGAGATCACAAACGAGAAACATGTGTAAAGGAAGTAGAAAAAGTTAAGTGATTTTTGTCTTGCAGAGTTTCAAAAATCAGGAGTTAAAATGTATCTCTGTTGAATAACCAAAGCTCATGCAATGAGAGAGAGAGGGAGAGAGAGAGAGAGAGAGGGAGAGAGAGAGAGAGAGAGAGAGAGAGAGAGAGAGAGAGAGAATGTACAGAGTTTTGTTTTTATGAAAAATTGATCAGTGCTCAATTACTTTCTAATTTCCAGGCTGCATTGCTGATGACCCCCTGTCGGTATTTTCTCTGGTTCCTTAGAATCTGGAAACAGTATAGCTATGAAACATGTTTCTAAATGTTTAATTAAATACAGTGTTTGTGGAAGTTTTTGTTCATAAGATTTAATCCTATCGAACTACTACTAAGATAGTACTCAATATACCTACATACATATTTATATATTAGCTGATTTATCTTGAGTGTCATATACGAATTGCATAATACATCACTCAAAAAATCCTGAGTCAAACTAAAACACAATAACTTTTAAGCAAAATTTGACTTTATTCATCAACATAGTTTCTTTCTAGAGTGAGATACACTAATTTCATTGTTTCAACAACTCTATGACAATTTGTCCTTGATTTCAAAATACACCTCAGTTTCGAATATCACTTCTTCATTAGAACCAAATTTCTTCCTCTGGAGCATTTTTAAGGTCTGCAAACAGCCATTAGTCACTAGGAGATAGATTTGGAGAATATGGTGGGTGCAGACGTAATCTGAAGTGCAATTGATGTAGTTTTGTCATCGTTGCAATCGACTTATTAACCAGGACATTGCCACTTGATGTAGGGAGCTACTATCAGGGACCTAGGCTACAGGGGTACTATGTAGGGAGTTGGACAGCAAGATGTCTGTTCACATTACACTTGCACTTCTGCATGTCAGTACAGCTGGGGAAGCAGGGACTAGGAAGGGAATTCCAAAGCCTAGCAGTTCTGGGGAAGAAACTACTTGAGTAGAAAGCTCTCTTACATCTAGGGTTCTCTGCTGTGTAGGCGTGGGATTTAGTTGCTTGTTGCATTTGTCGGGGGATATTTACATCAAGGGGGTACAAGTGCTTGCAGTTCGTCGGAGCATTCACCATTAAAATACTTGTAGAACAGGCAGAGGGATGCAACATTTCGTCGATGGGACAGAGGCTGAAGCTTAGATGACAGTTCAGGACATATCAGGTTGCTGACTCTCTTTTGAACCTGGTCTAGGAGCGAGAGACTAGTAGCAGATGCACCAGCCCAGATATGACAATACTCCATACATGGGTGAATGGTGGCCTTATAGAGGTACACTATACCTTCGGGCGTTAGTAGCTTTCTAGTATGGTAGAGAGAGCCTACCTTCTTCGCAGTGTTCCTGGCAATGCTCTCTATGTAGTTGTTCCAACTCATGTTTCCTGTGAACGTCAGGCCGAGGAGTTTAAAAGAAGTACTTTCAGATAATGAGTCTTTGGCCATTGCTATTGGTGGTAGTTAGTTAGTTGTTTTTGTTTTACGGCATATCAACCCTTTTCAGGTTATTTAATGCCGAATCCAAAGATTCGGAAGAAAAAATTTTTAATAGAATATATTTGTTGTTTTCAAGTCGGTTTCTATTTAACCCATAGTTGGGACCCTAACAGGTATATTGGTGGTAGAGAAGGTTCCTTGTAATTATTGAAGGAAACAAGTTTAGTTTTGGCAGCATTGAATGTGACCATCCATTTTTGTCTCCATTCTACTACAGATTGGAGATCATCCTCTAGTGTTTCTGCCATTTCCTTGGATATGTGTTCATTTGTTTTCCTGTCGTGTCTGTTATAGAGCGTGATGTCACCAGCATATATACCCATCTCAGAGACAATTTTTTCAGGGAGGTCATTTATGAATATTAGGAATAGTAAAGGTCCAAGGATAGACCTCTGAGGCACTCCCGCATTTATATCATATTGTTTACATGTACAACCGTCAAGGACAATCTGGATTTTTCTCTTATCTAAGAAGGATTTAATTATGTTGAGTATTATTCCAGTGATACCGTATGATGTGATTTTCCTGAGAAGACCTTCATGCCATACCCTGTCAAAAGCCTTAGATATATCTAGAGCTACTGCTCTACCCTCCCCTGCTTTATCCAGTGAATGGTATATACATTCAGAGATTACAGTTAGGATATCTGCTGTGGAACGGGTTTGTTTAAATCCATATTGTTGGTTGGTCAGAAGTTTTGCATCTGTAAGGTTATGGACTAGGGCTTGGTTAATTATGAACTCAAATATTTTGGCAAAAAGTGGGAGGAGGCTAATGGGGCGATAATTTACTGGGTCAGTTCTTTCGCCAGAATTCTTGAAAACTGGTACCACATAAGCAGTTTTCCAGCAATCAGGAAAGCAAGATTCTTTAAGGCACTTGTTGTAAAGTTTGGAGAGAACTGGAGCTACTTCAGTGGAGCATTTTTTTAATAGCACAGCCGGGATGAGATCAGGCCCACATGCTTTTGAAGTGTCAAGATTTTTTATGATAGCATGCACCTGAGAAGGGGTGATTTTCAGATCGTCTAGCATGACATCTGTCTGCAAAGGAAAGTCAGCGAGGAGGTGGAGTTGGAGGCAAACCGACTGGCAAGCATGTTAGCCTTCTCAGTTGCAGAGCAAACAACCTCATGATTGTAGTGGAGGAATTGTTGATTGCTTATTATTTACTACAGTGTTGTAGATTTTCCAGAAAAATAGATAGTGAGTTAGCATTTTTTCTTCTTTCTTTGTATCTGTTTTTTTAGTGATTTTTTTTGTGTTGTGTTAAGAACCTTAAAATCTTTCTCGACTCCGGCGGGATCATTAGAGTGGATGGCAGAATTGCCAATTCAAGATATAACTATAATTTGGTCTTTCCAATTTTGATTGCCAAACAACATCCACTAACGAAATTAATAATTTTGGATAGCCATCATTGGTGCAGACATTTGGGCATAGGCACGACAATAACAAAATTAAGGTTGTCTAGATGTTGGATTCCCCAAGCAAGGCAGTCGGTGAAGTCTGTAATCTCGAGCTGCTATACCTTTAAAAAATTCAACAGCTTGGCTTTTAAATACCCCAAGTTAACAAATCTGCCGAAACACAGAGTTAGGCTAATAAATCCCTTTCAACATACCAGTATTGATTACATGAGTCACATCTGGGTACAAAGAGAAGGAAAGTCTACAAAAATGTATCTGTTGATTTTCACATGTATGAATGTGAGAGCTATTCACATTGAGCTTGTGCCAGATAAGAGCACTCAAGTTTTCATTCTTGCATTAATTCGTTTTTCTAATATTTATGGAGTACCCACTCATATATACAGTGATAATGCACGTTCTTTTAATGCTGCTTTAGGTGGCGATGTAATTAAACATCACATCAACAACAATGAATTCAATAATGCATTTACTAGCTCTGCTATCATGCACATAAAAATACCTCTTTACTCCCCTTGGATTGGTAGTACTTGGCAGAGAATGATCAGGGTAATAAAATCATGTTTCTTTAAAACATTAAGTTGATCCAAAATTGGTTATTTTAAACTCTTAACCCTTCTATCAGACGTCCAAAGGGCAGTGAACTCCAGGCCTCTGACCTACAGATGTTCTACTGATGTTGAATTACTCCCTTTAACACCCAACTGTTTTATTCATCCTAACATAAACTCTGAATATCCTTTCAAGCTGACAACGCCAGTTTATTTGAAATAGAACCAGTCACAAGATTTCTCCTTGTAAGTACTTTGGAAAATAGAGAAGAATTGACTTCTAAATTCAAAGACCTGTGGCATGAGGAATATTTGCTGAGTCTAAAGGAAAGTTGCAAAGATTTGCATGAAATTGAGTTCCACAATGAAATCAATGTAAAAAATATATAAAGAATCCTGCCAAGCCTAGATCTTTCTGGAAACTGGGCAGAGTTATTGAACTGTTTAGTGAAAGTGATGGCAAAGTTCGTTCTGCTCGAATAAAAAGAGGCGATGGTGCAGTGGAAATACATAGCCTCAAACATTTGTTTTCATTAGAGTTGTCTTTAACTCATAACTATTTTCCTGACACTCCAGCTGAAGAGGAATCCGATGAAGGCGCACCCTCTTCTATTGAAGTTTGTAAAAATCCGAACATGGGACTAGCAGATGCTTCAGAAGAATTTGTTACTTACAAATCTAAGAGAATCACAAAACCAACGTCTAATCCGGAATATCTGTATTATTAAAAAAAAAAATATTTTCTGTATTAAAAACTGTGTATACATTCTTGTAATCAGGCCATAATAATGCCTGAGACATAAATAAAAAAAATTTTTTTATTAAAAACTATATCTACATTCTTGTAATCGGGCCATAATAATGCCTGAAACTTTATTTAAGCAAGTTATTAGCTCTTGTTAAGCATTTATGTTAAAATATTAAGTCCTAAAGGGACATGCAACGAATTCATTTGTCACAGTTTTATTGTTGTTGGGAGAATATAAAAAAACTAGAGTTACCTCCCTTTTCGTCTTCTCATTTCCTTTCCTTACACTTTAAATAAGACCCTGTCCCATTGGCCAAAGGTGCTGCTCATTGACCAATCGGCAACCTATTTATTAAGCGGGACTAGAGATTCCCTTTAAACTCCTTCTTTTGTTCAAACCTCTGTGGAAGAAAGACTTATTATTTCATCTCTCTTTCCTAATTTGAATGGGGCCGTCAAACTGAAGACATTAAAATAAGAACTTTTTGGACTTCTTAAAAAGCCGCAAACGCAATTGTTTTGCAACCTGCTTATTTTATATTTGTATTTATTTGAAGTTAAATACACTTTTATTGTTCTCCGACTTGTATATTTGTGTTTCTTTTTCGTCTGAGTCCTTGTCTGGTCGAAATACAACATAAATCAGCTTTTAAAACTATGCCCCTCTATCTTAATTCCACCATTTTTGTCCGTATCTATCATACACTAATCATTTCGTATGTTAAAAAGAAAATCTAGCGAACATACATGAGTGAGGCCTCCATTGCCAAAATACGCACCGGCTACAATGTTGTACGCAGCGGATTCCTTAAATAAAAGAATGCGTGTGTGCACACTTCCATTTTACTTACATTGCCGTCACTGTTTTTTCTCATGTCGAAAAACAATGAATTTTATTTTCTTAAATAAAAAAAAAACGTTACTCAATGAGAACACGACTGTTTTTGCTTTAATAATTATTTGGTATTTTTTACGGCCTGCCTCCGCGTATTATAAACACCCCAACCACCCCATGTTAAGAACGGCTTTTGGAATAAACACTTCCAACCTCCTCATGTTAAGAACAGCTTTCGAGGTTGGGGGATGGGGTGTTTATTCTGAAAGCTGTTCTTTACATTGGGAGGTTGGGATATTTATAATATGCTGGGGAACGTCGTGAAAATTTATCAATTATTTTTATTCAAAAATAAGAATTTAAATTTATCTTGAACTTTGCAATTTTTGGATTATTTTGTGATTATATGTTTGTTTTGGGGTTTTTTTTTTGCCGTATTTAGCAAACAAAAAAAAATGGTGCTTATGCACTTATATTATTGTGATTTTTTATGGTTTAATTGCCTCCCTCAGTGTTTGAAATGTTTCTAATTGTTTTTTAAATGTTTGGACAACATTGAAATGAAAACTTGGTTTGACAACTATCTTCATTTCGTGACAGGTTCTACAAATGTTTTTGTTTTATTTTTTGTTTATCGCCAAAAGTGTGTCGCGGTGCGCTCACATCGTAGCTTATGTTTTGCCGGCCATTTTCTTACACCCTTCCTTGTCTACAGGAAGCTCCAACATATTTTGACATATTAAAAAACAAAACAAAACAGTTTTATATCTTTTTTTTCAATCTGGCAGGAGTATTTGTACAATCACTCACGCATGCACACACACACACATGCACACGCACACACACAAACACACTCGTGCACAAATAACGAAACATTATTCATTCCATTTTTCCCCACACATTTTGAGAAAAAAACATATTCTCTCAGCAACGGCTCAAATTCAAATACGCCCACACACTTTGCTCAAAATAACAAAAATAAAAAGAACATATTTTTGGCGGACGTAGTTGGAAGCACCATCACGTGACACAACCAGCCAATGAAAAAATTTAAGATATAATCTTTTTAACTAATTTCCAAGACGCCAAAATATCAGCAGAAGCTAATGTCTCCTGGAGCCGATCTAGATTTATAAAAAGAGCATTTTTGCGCCCAACCAAGTCAGTCAACCTTTGAGCACCATGGCGTAGATATCAACATCGACCCGTCCTTGGGACGTTAAACATGCGTACACCCGACAATTAATTCCTCCACGTGGATACGGACTTGTACCCTAATGGACCTTTTATTTTTACCCTTTTCTATCTCTCCGCTAAGTAAGTGGTGGTCTTTTTATATTGTTTAATTCTTTGTAAAAAGACTGGTCATTTCTAATTCAGAACTTTCACTTTTCTACATCTTTTCATTCAATCATCTCAGTCGCAGGAAGAAACTTTAATTTAAGAAGAAACTTTCTTACTTTCTCTTTTCATTCATTTACAATTTTTAAAAAAATAAATTTTGTATTTAATTTATCCATTCGTCTCAGCCATCTTGCTTGATTGTTTCTACTCCATTTTACACTTGATCATTATCATTATTATTATTTATTATTTTGAATTTGCAGAATTAACATTGACACCCATTAGCCCCGCAACAAGTGCACCACTTTTCCTGTTAATAATTACCTCCCAAATCCCAACATAGTACCCCAGTAGTTGTTGCCCCTGATAGTATCCCCCTACACCAAATTGGCAATGTGAAAATGTAATAAAAAAAAACTTTAAAAAAAAGTATAATCTCCGGCCAACATATATATATATATAAAAGTAATTTTGGTTCGTTAAAAGCGAATAAAACCATATTTCTACGTTACCAATTTAATTGAAATTTTCAGAAATTCTATTTTTAAAGTCAAGGAATGTTTTTATGTTATTAAAATAGTTTAACATTGCGAATTATAAAAATATTAAATTAAATAAAAAATATTTTTCGTAACTGCGAGATTATCGCCATTTTATTTCCAGTAGAAATTAGCCTTTCACTTATTGAGATAAGTATTATATGTATTAATTTTTATGATACTCATGCAGAGAGTGATCCGTGCTGAAATAATGTTATTATTTAAAAAGTCATTCTTAACATGGGGAGGGGAGGATGTTTTGTACCTATTCTGTACTTTAACTTACAATTAAATAAAAAAAACATATCGTAAAACATTAATTAAACGTGGAAATATGATTTAAAAAATAGCGCGGATCGCTCTCTGCATTAGCACCAGTTTTATTTATTGCGGACTGTTATTCTCATCTTTATTAGTTGTTTCACGACTTTTTGGCCAACTATTCCTCTGGCCTGCATGAAAAGAAGTAAGTCCTTTTATAAATGTTCAGTAACTTTTTCCTTTTATTATTCTTAAAGAGTAAAACTTTTCTTATTCATGAAAAGAGTTAAGCCTACGTAAATAAATAAATGTTTGTACACATGACAAATTATCAATAAATGGTTTAGTTAATTTTTAAAAAAAATTATTTATGAAAAGAGTTAACGTAAATAATGTTTGTAAAAGTGCGAAAGGCGACGTTGTACAACCATCACTCCCATGCTTAATTTCTATAATCATTATTTCGACATTTGAAAGTGGTGCTTACTTTTTAGTTACAACGTTCTGATAAATCAGTCACCAATTTTGTAAGCAATAAAAACGCGGTATATCAAAACCATAGAAAGTAAAAATAATATGTGCCTCAACCGCATTTGTAAGTCAGAAATATATTTGTTTCTCAAAGAAAAAAAAATAGATTGAACATGACTTTTTTTTTATTGTTTTTATGAAAATAAAGTTTCGAGTTTTTAAAAAAAATTTTTCTTTTAACTTATTTAGTTAAAAGTCAGTTTGGTGGTGTTTTTTTTTTTTTTAAGTTGTTTTATGAAAGGTGAGTTTTTTTTGTTTTTTTTTTCAAAACTTTTTTTTTTTTAAATTTTTTTAAAAGTATTATAAATTTCACTAACATGCTGGAGAAATGTTTAAATAATTTGGTATTTTTTTAGATTAGGTCCACTTCCACAATTTTCCTTTCAATGACGACATTTATAGGTTTCCGAGTATGCTGAACACGCAAATCGCATTGAAATTTTGCGGAAATAAATAGTTGTATTATGCATTGTATTCTTCGGCGGCCATCTTTTTACGTGCACACACGCCATAAACAAATACACGCACGTAAAAAAGATGGCCGCCAAAGATTACAATGCATAATACAACTTTTTATATCTTGATAATTACTTATTTCTGCAAAATTTCAATGTGATTTTCGTATTCAGCATAGTCGAAAACCATTTCAAGTTGTCATTTAAAAGAAAATTGAGGAGGTGGACCTAATCTAAAAATTTATCAATAATTTTTCATCCCGTACGCCTCCCGATACATTGCTTCGTCAACATGCGACCATTTTATATCTCCCGAAGACACTTCCGTATTTAGAAAAAAAAAAAAATGAGTGACCAATTTACCAGAACGTGGTAACTAAAAAGTGAGTACCCCTTTCAAATGTTGAAATGATTTTTTTTTTTTTTTCAATTTTTTTTTCATAATCTGGTTAGTGTTCAATCAATAATAATCCAGTGAAAAAATTTCAAAAAACCTATCAGTATAGAAACTCCACCACGTAAGTAAATAAATAAAAAAGTTACGTGTGCATGCGTTAGCCTTGACTAGGGGGGGTACTAAGGGAACGACCATTAAATAATTCTGCGGGTCGCCATGGAACTCAATGCCCAAGGAGTACCAAAATAGTTTTCATGATCCGAAGAAATTTTTTTTCGAAAAGTGGGTGATCACTTTTCGATGTAAATTTAACTTAAAATGAGCACCCACTTTCTGGCCACCTGAGGAAGGGGCATTTATTTTCGTGTTTATTGGCTTAAAGGTTTTTTGACAAGGCAGTTTGGTACGCGAATGCATATTTAACAGTTTTCGTTTATGCTCACGCATAGCATAAACAAGGGCTACGTCTGTGAAATGGAAAATAGTCCCAGAGTTCAGGAGTTAATACCATGCAAAAGAAATCAAATATCAAATAGCATCTATTTTTTTCTATCGAATTCATTTGCTGTTTTTATTGAAAACTATTTTCCCCTGGATTTTTTATATAATTTTCCATTAAGGGCCGTGCGTCTCACGTTCGTAAATAACAAAATTTTTTTTGTAGATTTTGGTGTACTAAAAACGAATCTGCGAACCGTTTCCGTCGCAAAAAAATAGTTTTTATGATATGAAGAAATTACTTTTTCAAAAAAGTGGCGATCACTTTTCCATGTAAATTTAACTTAAAATGAGCACCCACTTTCTAGCCACCTGAGAGAGGGGGGATTTTTCCCCATGTTTATTGGCTAAACAGCTTTCGTTTATGCTCACGCATAGCGTAAACGAAGGCTACGGCTGTGAAATGGAAAATAGTCCCAGAGTTCAGGGGTTATTATCATGCAAAAGAAATCAAACAAAAAACTTTTTAGCCAAGAAACACAGAAAAATGCCCCTCTCTCAGGTGGCCAGAAAGTGGGTGCTCATTCTAAGTTAAATTTACATTGAAAAGTGATCGCATGAATATCATGAAAACTTTCTTTTTGCTACGGAAACGGTTTGCAGATTCGTTCTTAGCACATCGAAATCTACAATAAAATATTTCGTTATATATGAACGTGAAACGGGCCTTAAAGTAAAATAATACCGGATTTTTTGGAGCAGATTTGCCATTTAGTTGTACAAATATCCTCAAACCAGGTAATCACTAAAAGGGACTTTTACAAGTCGTCATCTGTATCGAGCAAAAGTTTAAAACCACCGATTATATGCCAGCCTACGTCATGGTAACATATATTGAGTGAGTTCCTAACAGTATTTTGTATAGTTTTTTAGTTTAAACTCATTTTCCCAAAATTTCCCCAAACTTAATGTGTTCGATACAGTCTGCTGCCATTTGTATTTTTCAGATATACCGATAAACATTGAATGTTTTTGAACCGATTATACATTACATAAAAACACTAAAATCTTATCCAGTTAGGTAGAACATTTACTTTTCTTGCCTTTGATAACATTTATTTATATATATTTATTTTTTGACAACTTTTTTGTATTTGTGTTTAGTAATACAAACCCTTTTCATTTAATGTAACGTTTAGTCGGCTCGAAAAACAATGTTTATCGGGGTATTTGAAAGCTACAAATGGTGGTGAACACTGTCGATTACTTTAAGTTAGAGAAAGTGAGTTAAAGCTAAAAAAAACTATACAAAATACTGTCAGAAACCTACCGATTATGCCAGCCTATGTCATGGTAACATATGTTCGGTGAGTTTCAGACACTGTTTTGTATAGTTTTTAGTTTTCAACTTACTTTCCCAAACTTAACGTATTCAACAGAGTCCGCGACCATTTCTGTTTTTTGAGCCGATTAAACATTTTACATTACATAAAAACACTAAACAATTATCCAATTAGGTAGAAACGTAACTTAACTTTGCTTTCATTTATTTGTTTTTGGACAACTTTTTTCGAATCTGTGTATAGTAACCTCCCCTCCCCCCACCATCAACCAAATATTAATTACTAACTCACATTTTTGTAAAACAAAAAAAAACAAAAAACATTTAGCGTTTCAACATTTTTGCTACGTTCAGCTTCATCCACTGATTGTTGGTCAAGTCCAAACCATGAATGATTGACAGAAACTCCCGAGGATCCAGATCAAATTCTGCAAGAGTACATTTTCTTTTCATTTTCGCCTTCTTTTTCACTTTTTGCAGTGGATTGCTGTCTTAATATAAGAAACATGCATTTTCTCTTTTTATTAAATTTTTCCATTACACCAAATTGAGCCACTGCAACGCGTGGCAGGGTACAGCTAGTATATATATATATATATATATATATATATATATATATATATATATATATATATATATATATATATATTGAATTAAAAAATTAAATAATAATAAAGAAAAGTCCTTGATTGCTTTTGCAGCTTTAGAAGTCCAACTATAAACTTCTTTTACAGCCAAGAAATAGATGAGCTTTTAGAATGTTCAAAGTTAGATAATAGCATAAAGAGAAAGATTTCCTTGCTTGTTGATTGTACAGCTTCCCATTCACAAAGGAGGAAGAATAAAAGTTTTTCGCATTCTGCCTGGAAACTGTCCACAGTCAAGGAGAATCACCTTAGCCAATCGAACAGTACTTTTCTTTTCTTTTCTTTTTTAGAATAGTAGGAGTGGGCGAAAAGAGAATTATTTATGGAAGAAGGGAAAGTAAACTCTTTATGTTATACTCCCTCCTTTTCCCTCTTCCCTGTTCATACCACCGCATCAACCCTAACCTGTATCGTTTCATTTTATCTTCATTATCTGTGTAAAACTTGATTTCCTCTGAAGAAAGTTTTCATTCTATGACTAAGATTTGACCAAGCAAGTCAAAATATCGGAACCAATGAACTTTTTAAACATATTTTTGTGTTAATATTTTTAATTAGTTTGTTTTCTTACTTATCATCTTATTCTATATACTAACCATTTCAAAAATGTTTGTACAAAAAAAGTAGAAAAGAAAATGTATTTTAATACAACTCAATATTCTGTAGAAGTTTTTAATGCAGAACGTGACTCCACCTCCAAATTATACGTCAGCTTCAGTCACCAATATATATATATATATATATATATATATATATATATATATATATATATATATATATATATATATATATATATATATATATATATATATATATATAGCGTTTACAATATTTTCCGGTTTAAGATAAAAGTTTAGTATGTATTTCGTTAATGAACGCGCGTGCACACACGCACACACATAATATAGAAACCACATAAACTATCTTTTTTTTTTATTATATGAAAAGAGCTTTATGCAGCTTATGTGACGTTTCCGTGTGGATGTTGTATATACGTGGAATCACGCACTTACATACCCACAGACTCGCAAGCATATATTTTAAGCAAGTTATGAGTCAGGATGTGTGCATGATTTAAGATAAGACAAAAATAAATATTAGCGAAAATTGTTGGGTTTGAAAATAGGGGAAAATGTGAAAAAAAAATTTTTTTTCAAATATCTTTGGAACTTCATGAAAATTCGGAGGAATATGTACGTGAAATGTGTACAGAAAAAAAAACAACATTTTTTGGTGTTGGAAATAAAAGAAGAGTAGAATTTGTGGAGCAGCAGATGACACGTTGAGTTATAATGAAAACGTGGTATGATTCGTTGAACCTAAATTTAAGGGAAATGGGCGAGTGGGATCACCTAAAATATGTAAGAAAGAAAATTTATAGAAAAAGTGAAAAAGAAGATAAAAGGAAGGAAAAGAAAAAAGAAACACAAAAACAAAGAAGTAAAAAGAAAAATGGCTACAGAAAACGAAAGGAAATGAATGAAAAAGGAATAAAAAGAAATAAAGAAAAGCATGAAAATAAAAAGGAATGCAAAAATGAAAAAAAGAAAGTATAATAGTAAAGAAAAAAGAAAATGAAAAGAATGAAAAAGAAAAGGAATAAAGAAATGAAAAAGTGAACGAAGAAAATATAATGAAAGAAAAGAAAAAGAAACACGGAATTGAAAAGGTGAAAGATAAAGGAATGAAAAAAAAATGAAAAAGGAATGGAAAGGGATAAAAACTGAAAATAAAAGAGAAAAGAAAATAATGGAGCAAAAGAAAAAAGAAAAGGAGGAAAGCAAAAAGGGGAGAAAGAAAAATAAAACAATAAAATAGAAAAGGCGATGGCGGTAAACAAAAGAGAAAGGAAAAAAAGCTACAGGAAATAAAAAGGAAATCCACAATTTCCTAAATTGAAGCCGTATATTATCATTTAAAAGCGAAAAAAAAAAAAAAAAACGAAAAGACAGGGGAATTGATGGCCACATCTGTTGAAACAGCTGGGATACAAGCAATTTCTTTTCTTTTTTCCCTCTTTTTTTCAATCTGTTCATTCTTTGGAAGAGTTTGGTCTAATATAGAGCAGTTGTTTTAGGGATGATATAAGAAAAATAATTGATGAACTAAAAATAGAACCTAAAGACATTTCAAAAAAGAAGGTTATTTAATAATGAGTCATCACTTATCAAAGGTGAAAACCATTAAAGGATTAATGAGATGGATGTATAGTCAGTCGAATGATGAGGAATATTATGAGAGGATTGAAAATAATAAATACAACGAACAACTTTTGATTACTTATGAGGATGGTTTATAACAAATATTTGTTGATATTACATTTGAAGAATGACCATAGGAGGAAAATCTCATGGTAATGTTTTCTGTATATGCAAAGTTTTTGAAAAGAAACGCTGTTCAGGAAAATTCTGTCTGATGCTAGGTATATAAAGGAAAAAAATGGAAAGATTTTTTAATTGTGGTAGCTAGACAAGTTCTTGCTGTGAATGTATTACAAGAATAGTTGAGAAGCTATCTTTGAAAATTACGATATAGTAGAGAAAGAGTAGCAACGTTTCTTCTGTGAGAAAACGGTTATACAGAAGATATCACTTCCTATTAGATTGCAATGTCGGTTTAGAACTTTTTCAAGGCCAAAAAGAGTGTTCTGATTGCTAGCTCTCCAGATGTGACTGAAGTACTCCATGTAAGAACGATGACTTTTTATGAGTAGAGGATTGTTTCAGGATTGTTTCAGGAGTGTTTCAGGAGTGTTTCAGGTACTTTTAAAGCAGTAGCATAATCCAACGGGTTTTTTTCAGCAACCTTAGAAGCAGATAGGGTATAAATCTGCCATTTTAAATCAGTAGTGAAACTCAGTCCTAGAAGTTTATCAAAACAAGGGACTTGTTCAAGAAGAGAGCTGTTCATTTTGACCAAAATAAAATAAGGATCTGAGCGTTGGTGGTGAAAGGAGCAAAGTTTGGTTTTAGAGGTTTTAATGAGTTAGATGCTAGTAAAAATCTGAGCTTTTATAAAATCTACACCAAAATATTGAAATACAAATTGAATAAAGACTTCATCAATAACTGCATTGAATTCTTTTCTGAAATGTATTAAATGCTATTTATTTGGAAAACAGCAGTTGTAATATCACTAAATTTAATTTATTTCCATAATTTCAAAAGTAATCAAACACTAGCATTCAATTTGTTTTCAATTTGATTAATTACATATTAAATTTGATAAAAGATGAAATATAAGCAACATGCTTTTGCAAATCAACAAATTAGGTATTTGCATGTGTTTATATTTTTGTTGGTACGAGATTCACTCCTAAACTGATTACCTGATAATTATGGGTTTGGGAACACAGTTGCACGGTATAAGAGGTGGGAATCCACATAAAACTTAGTTTAATTTAGTTTTATGCAAAATAGGTATAAAGAGGACGGAAGCCTCAGTAAAAATTCAGGTAATTCTGATTTTTGTGAATTTTTAACTGTAGGCATCATCAGTTAATAAATATTCCCCCCAAAGTTTTTTTTTAAAAGTTTTTACAATTATAATCCCAAAAGGAAAACTGACAACCACCATAATTCACTCAAACAACAACTATCATCATGTTTTCTCTAAGCTGTCAAACACAATAATAAATATGCAAGAGAGCTGTATACTCAGTACATAAAGTCCAAGAAAACTGAGCAGCGACTTGGTTCCCACCAGTTTTGGCAAATAACAAACAGGATCCTGAACAGAAGAGTCTGCTTTATCGTTACCATCATCAATGGACCTGAAGTAATCTCGTCAGCATCGGACAAAGCCATACTCTTTGCCAAGAACTTTACAGTTAATTCTACCCTATGTAACCAAAGCCGCACCCCCTGTATTTCCTCCTGCATCTGAAAACACACTATGAAACATACAAGTATCTGTGCGTGATTTTGCCAAGCTAAGCAAAAACCTGTATTTCAGTAATGCAACTGGCCCTAGCAGCATTCCAATTATAGTGCTGAAAAAGCTTCAACCAGAATTAGCTCCCATACTTACAAAGCTACTTAAGCGTTGTCTTAAGGAGAATTGCTTCCCAACACCTTGGAAAATCTCATCCGTATGCCCTGTATTTAAGAATTCAGGTGATTGGTTATCTCCCTTTCAGTACAGACCAATAACTTTCCTGTGCGTTATGAGTAAGTTGCTGGAATCTGTGTTAAATAGAGAAGTAGTCAACCACCTCAGCAAAAATAACCTCCTCAGTGACATGCAATATGGTTTCCGTTCTGCTAGATCTATAGCAGATATGCTAACGGTTATATCTCATAGGATTAGCAAATTTCTCCATGCAGGCTTCTTTTCTAGGGCAATTACTCTTGATATATCAAAGACCTTTGATAGGGTATAGCATAAAGGTTTACTCCATAAGATCTCCAGCTACAATATTTTGGAAATATCTTTTCAATTATTAAATCATTTCTCCCTGATAGATTCATAATTGTAGTGGTTGATGGGCAGAAATCAAAAGTTCACAATATTAATGCTTGAGTCCCTCAGGGGTTCATCCTAGGCCCAACTCTCTTCCTGATCTACATCAATGATCTCCCAAATCACGTCTTAAGATCATTTGAAAACATTTATGTTGACGACACTACCATCTATGGCAACACTTCAAAGGCTGTAAATGACCAAGTTCTCTCTGATTCTTTCTCCTCTGATCTTGATCACGTGGTACAATGGAGAGAGAGGTGGCTGGTTAATTTTAATGCATCTAAAACCAAGCTTCTATCTTTCCATCAGCAACACTTTGATCCCCATCTGGCATCAATTGAAATGAAGGGCTCTAGTTTTGGAGAGGCTCCATGTTTTTACAAGCTTCTAGGTCTGACTTTACTCCTGATCTGAAATCCATTTCATCCAATTCGTTGCCAAGGTCGCTGGAAAAATGGTGGGATCATTTTACTGTTCCAGTAGATATCTCACTACTGATGCAATTCTCTACCTGTATATGAGCCAAGAACATCCAAAGATAGAGGACTGTTGCCACATCTGGGCAGGATCTGCTAGAAGCAGCTTATCAAGCTTGACAGAGTTCAAAATAGCCTTTGTAGTGAGGGATGCTCTTGTCTCTTCCCTGCAACTTCTTTCCCACACAAGAGACGTTGCAAGCTTGTCTCTGCTTTTCCGTTGTTTTCATGGCAAGTGTTCATCTGAGCTTCAATCTATGGTCTCTCCTGTCCTGACTTTCATGAAAAACCCTCATCTAGCTGAAACCACTATCAATAATTTCCTCCAATCTTTATTTGTGCCTAAACCTAAATGGAGATTTCATAAACAAAGCTTCTTTCTTTAAACTGCACGCCTGTGGAAGCCTGGTCCGTTTTCCTGCTATATGGTTGTCGTCAAGTTCAATGTAAACAAGTTCTTGATGGGCTGTTCCTTTAAGAAATCCAATTCACCAAATTCCCACAACCAACAATTACTACAATATTGTCCCATTGACTATTGTACACTCATTAACTCTTATCTCAAGTGGCCTCCGGGGCCTTGAAAAGTGGTAACTCCTTAGTAAAAAAAAGCAAAAAAAGCACATAACTCACTGTCCTTCTCAATTTGTCCTTCTTAAAGCAGCTATTCCCCGTTGTATGCAAATTAATGTCAAATATAAAAAGAATTCAACTGCAAAAACAAGTTTTTTTACTTCTTTTGCTTTTCTTGTTTACCTACACATGATAGGACAAACTTTACATGAAACTGATGAATATAAAAATATTATAAAGCAAATAATAATTAGGATATTCTCATCGATTTCGATGTATGAGGTCTGCCACAACAACTAGGTTATTCAGAAATCAACACAAATGATTTGTTTATAGTGGTGAAGGCTTTGTGCAAAACCAACCAACTTCCTGATACAACTGCTTATCTCAATTAGTGCAATGGCTGTCACAAGACAGAAAACCTCAGTTTTCATATCAAAGTTTCCTTTTCCTAGATGCATGTCTTAACGAAGACTGAGGATGTATCTCTCCAGGTGGATTAAACGTGCCTCCAGATACAAACCTGGAAATGTTTATGTCCCGGCGTAGTATATACAGCACCTAGCATTCCCAAATGGTCACCCATGTGGTATTGGTCAGGCTTACTGTTGCTTAACTTCGGTGGTAAGAACCGGTTTTTGAACGTGATTATGCTGCATATAATAATAATATAATGATAATATAAATACTGAAAAAGGAGGGGGAGATAAATCGTATAATAGATTCATCCAAACTCTATAAAACTACAATAATTCTGTCAATAACAAATACTTTGGGGGGGGGGAGCAACGCAGTTAAGGAGAACATTTTAAGAAGATAATTAGGTTAGTAAAAAACTGAATTCAATATCCTGAACACGTTTGTTCTTGCATTGTAAAAGAGGTGGTGCTTGATCAACACTGATCGGGAGCCATGTAACAAAATAGTGTTTTATTTTTAAATCTTGTTGTTCATGGTAAACAGTTGATGATCCCTACAAAAATATTTAGAATAGCGTAAATTCTTGGAATCAAACTAATGATTTAGAATAAATTCTTGGAATCAAACTAATGATTTAGAATAAATTCTTGGAATCAAACTAATGATTTAGAATAAATTCTTGGAATCAAACTAATGCAATGATTACAAGAGATTAATTGCCTTACAAATTAAGTTTTCCAACAAAGCATTTAGGATTAAAAATTGTTTTTTTAATTTCTTTTAAACGTTGAAATGATTCCAAGATTATATATATATATATATATATATATATATATATATATATATATATATATATATATATATATATATATATTAAGTAATGTGATTTATAATTTAAAAGTTTTAAAATTTTTAAAAAATTTAAAAATCAAAATTTAATTAAATTAAAAATCAGTTTTATATATATATATATATATATATATATATATACTAGCTGTGTACCCGACCACGCTTTGCTGTGGCTCAGTTTGTTAAAATGGAACACATTCCTCAAGAAAAATTGCATTTTGTTCGTTTATTTACTTTTATTATTTTTTGCCATTTTTTTTTTTTTATCAATAAAAGTTGTTTTTTTTCCCCCAAAAAATTAATTTTTTACCATAAAATGTTAGGTGAAAGTTTTTTTGTTTTTTTTTCAGGAAAACTTGCACTTTTTTTAAAAGAAATTTGGCAGTAAACGTTTCTTTTTGAAAACGGAATTTTTA